>NW_011333191.1:99056-154715 GCF_000735185.1 Notothenia coriiceps | reverse complement strand
GTGTGTGTGTGTGTGTGTGTGTGTGTGTGTGTGTGTGTGTGTGTGTGTGTGTGTGTGTGTGTGAGCTTTTCTCGGCTCAGGTGTCTTAATCATCCCTTCTGCTCTGTCTCCAGTCTCCTGCACCTTCATCCACATAATAGGATCAGTGCCATTAGAGACTGACTACTAGGCCACTTCAGTTATACCCTCCAGAGAAAGGAGAGACACACGCACACACACACACACACACACACACACACACACACACACACACACACAGGTGCTACCTCCAGAAGCAGGGCAGAGATTAAACCCAATGTGTGTTTAAATCATTAATGAGTCTGCAGATTGATAGCAGACTGCTGGCAATGGGGCTTATGTTAACAATCCACCTGTCCTGCATCTGTTTTGCATAAATACGTCATTAATTACCCAAACACATTTTCACAAGAGAATCTGCAGCAATTAGATGTAGCGCAGTACAGATTTAGCAATGGACAAGGGGATAGTAAACAACAGCTACATGTGTATTATGTGTCATTTAATTCCGTCATTGATTGAGAGAGATTTAATCAAAGGTGGTTTCATGTAAATGTAAATAATAAATCCTTATTGTTTAATGTAACATATATAAATCCTCGCTTTAAGATTGAAAACAAAATTTAATTGAAGAATCCATAATGAAAATAATAATCATTGAAATATCCCTCAAGAAAATCACCGTACAGAGACATATAGAGAAACATGTACACAGAACATGAAGAAGGAATAAAACTAGTCGGCTTTAAATGTAACTGCGCCTGTGTTTCGATTGTCATGTCGGACGCCTCGTGCCAATCCAGAGGCAGCGAGACAGGGAAGGTTTGTGTCTTTGAACATGGCCAGATGATGAGGTGGAGGTCAGCCACTGATGAGAGGAGGACCCCCGCTGAGTGGGGCGTGTCCGACCTCTGAACATATACAGACACAATCTCGCCCATCTGTCTCAGAGATTGAAGGGCCAGGTCAGAGAAATGAGACAAAAGAAAGGGGAGTATGAACTTCACCTGGAACAGAAATGAGACCAAAACACAGTTTCAGCTCATGAAAGACAAGTGTGTGGGCATGACACACACACACACACACACACACACACACACACACACACACACACACACACACACACACACACACGCCTGTAGATGTACAGAGGAGGAGTCTCTTTCTCCACTTTTCCATCGTGTATATAGTTTTCCCCATGTTCTAATTGATAACAATACATTATAATAGTTGATGTTAATATATATATATATATATATGAATGCAAATATGAGACAATAGAAACTAAAACAGTTTTAAACAAACCTTCACCATATATTATTTAAATATGTTTCTGTTTGCTTGCTCGCCTCAGGTTTCTGGTACAGTCCCGAGTGTGATTTTGTGCGACACTGCATAAACAAGTCCCAGGAGAATGTGGAGGGCAAAGTACAGCTGTCTGTCTTCAAGGGCCAGGTCTACATCATGGGACGAGAGTCACCCAAGTCCCTCTACAATGAAGAGTTGGTCAGGTAAGCAAGGACATAATGTCATTCTGTGTTTCTGTGTGTCATGGTTCCAATCATTTGTATTGAACGTTTGTATGTCTGATGAAACAAATGGGGGTCATTAACAGTTCTTACATTTATATATTTTTGACAAAAATAGTTCTTAGGATTTTTTACTTTTTAAACTGTCTCCTGCATTTGCACAACCTTCCTCAAAAAGTGTGAAAGTAATGATCAGTACCTCCAACTATGCAGTGTTGGGTCCTCTAGTTTTAAGGGAATTGAGCTTGAAAAGCCCCTTGAAAGTTCATTGAATTTGATGTTCAAACCCTGTGCCATGTGTCAGAGAATCAAAGTGTGTGCTTGTTCTTGACAGCTGTGTTTGGCTGCTCCTGGCACAGTGTGGCCTCTTCCACATGTTCACCAATCAGCCTGTTGCTAGGTCAGCTCGCCCAAGTTTCTCTTATGACCTCTACATCAACATACTAAACCGACCCTGCCTCACAAAGACATCAGAGAAGTGTCAAGCTCAGTTCCTGGAGGGCAGACCCGACCTCAGCCCCGCCTACTGCACCCCCGTGGCCTCTTAGCCGCACTAACAGTGGGTTTGTTCAGGACGCTGACCCCTGATGCCCTCTGGCCAGGCTCAGCACTGACCAAAGTAAAAACCCTCCATATGCCTCTCCATCTCCTCTTCAGTCACACACACTCCAGTCAGAGAGCTAATGGCCTTTTCAGCCAGAGGAGGGAGGAGATTTCTGTGGGTTTTAAAAGGAAAGTACCTGGGTGTCATGCTCGTTAAGCAGGTCAGAAAGAGTAAAGCTAGGACATGTCTCACATGGTCAGCCATTCAATTTGGATATGTTGTCCTGTGTGAGAGAGATAAATAGAGTTGACACTGTACTCATTCAGACATTGCCCCAAAATATATATATACATTTCTTCTTAACTGTGTTGCTATTTATCAATCTGTGTAGCTTTGGTGTAAGTTGCCAAGTGTTGGAGTAGTTAAGTAGAAAGAAAGAAATAGTGTTAATCACCGGAAGGCGAGTGTCACCTTTTTTCATTACATATATATCTAGATTGATAAACTGCACTACAGAAAAAAAGAAAAAATGTCTGTTTTGGGTTCAACTTTCCTTTTAATACATAGCATTTGTATTGTATTGGATACAGCTTTGTCTCAGTTTTTGTTAGTATTCTGTGTTGAGTAATACATTATTTACTTTACTGCTGAGTCACTCTCAAGATGATCTACGACTCATCCATCTTTCATCCAGTCAGTTGCTAAGAAACTCTCACTGATGAAGTCTTGCTTTCTCAGTTCAACACCTGACCTTGTGAAGACACATTTCTTATCTGGGCCGACACATGAGTGAGACAGAGGTGTTGTGTTGCAGCATCACAAAGTCCTGGAGGCCCCTGACAGATGGGGCAGTGGTTCCTCATGAGGGAGCACAAATCAGTTTCAAATGTAGTCATGCAGAGTGAAACACATCCTTAAACCGTGCTAATGAAGAACAACAACTATTTTCAAGTAATGCGGTTCTTCATTAGCACCTTTTTCTTACCTTCTGGTCATCCATTGTAAATATTTAGTTGGTTTAAATGTAACCAATGTTATGTCTCCAATATTTAATAATAAAAAACATTCAATTACTTTATATAATCTCCGTATCTGTTTTTGAAATAAAATCTTAGGGAAGGATTTACCGGCACACATACATGTAAATATATCTAATATGTATATGACCCAAATATGTATATATGTTCATTTCAAATAATTTCTTATTTTAAAGTTACTTAACTTTATATAATTTTAATTGTATCTTTAATTATATTAATCTTTAATCTTGTGTAAATCTGTGCTGTCCTGTTTTTCAATCTTACCCTTTTGTGGTTTAAACTCCTGAATTTCCCCACTGGAATTAATAATATCTTATCTTAAATAATAAATGTTGATATCAAAGGTGACTTTAATTGTTAATTAATCAATTGCACATATCATAAAGGAAACTTGACTGGGAATATTTGTATAATACTTGTTTGAAATATTAACATAAAATAAATCCACTAATCAGATAAATTGACATATTAGATAAGTATTTGGCCATCCTTCTTAAATGCTTAACCATGTCATTTCTCTACTGCCCACAGTCCAATTCAATTATTCATCTTCTGTCACAAAATATGTATATTTGTACAAATGAAGTTATTGTGCTTTATTAAAAGAGTGCAACTGTATGCATACATGTTGTGTACCATACAGTGATACACCTGGAAGCTGCCGTTTCTCACACGCACACTCATCTACCACTTCATGACGACCTGCTACAATCTCACACACACACACACACACACACACAGACCAGATTAGGCATGAAGCCCCCGCTGACATCCTGTTGGCTCTCCACAGGCAACAGTAAACGGCGTCATTAACACAGTGGTAATACAGCCCGTCACCGCACCCTTCTGAGAGAGAAATGTCACCCTCCTCACTGTCCGCTGGCTCCACTCTCAATTAGACTGCAGGGTTTCTTAAAGGAATACACAAAATATCCCATGCTCGCAGCTACACACCCACACACACATATTCTTTAAAGCCACTCACTCATAATGGTGTTCAGGTGCCGGGCAGGGAGCCTTGTATTGAGAGTAGATGATTTAGTCGTCGGTCTTTCTTTTTATAGTGTTTATCCTATCAATTGTTGGCAATTTCCTCTTTTGCTAAGTGCTTTTGAAGAAGGCGTGAAGGCTGTACACTGGGAGCTGGGGGTGTCGCAGGGAAGAGAGGACTCAGTGTATTAGGGAGTGTATTAAGCACTGCAGGTAGAAACTGCTGTAATTACACAGCACACGGACACTCTTTGTGAGACACTCGCACACACTAAGACAAGATGACAGCCTCAATGACATAGAAGCAGAGTAGCACAAGTTTTAGATTTGCGTCTTGTTTTGTTTTTTAAGAACAAGCAGATAAACTTGAATACAGAAATATCCAATTAGAAAATCCTCTCAACACTTGGCTCAGTGTTGATATGATGGGATTGTTTTAAAATGGGTTATGTGCGTCTGTTGTGTGCTTGTGTACATGAGCCAGTTTTCATTCTGCAGATATTGATCCTCGGTTATTCAACACAAACAATGATAAAGACGAGCATTCAGAGGATGATCGATCGCAATATCATTTCAAAGCATTGTCAATGATCCAGTTTTCCGATATAGTTGATGAGGCTCCTGTGTTTACTGCAATGATACCAAACATTGACATCATTTTGTTAGCACAATCTCCTGCAAGTCTTTGCTTTCGTAGTTGCTCATAGCAATGTTTTCCTCGAGCGAATTTGAAGATTGGTCTCTGAGGACTCACAAGCCTATTTTTTTTAAACTATATTTTCCCAACAGCATGGACGTGCAGGGAGACTACGACCCATGTGATGCCTCTGGATTCATCAGGATTAATGCTGTCAGGTTAGCATCCCTTGCACTATAAGAAATCTCTCAACCGCTGCACAGAACAGTCACAAATGTCTATTAAAGCGACTTGTTCCACATGTTTAGACCTTATTACTAGCCTTTAATCCACCACCTTATTCTTTGTCCTTCTTCTCCTCCACAGGTTAAGGGAACACCACCGTTTGCAGGGTCTCTCCAGTGTCAAGAAATAACTTGTGCAGTCCTGAAAACCATCTTTCTCTCTTTCCTCCTCTCTCTGCTGCCTTAAGCAGTAGTAGGTTTAGACTTTGTGCTTTTTGCCTTATTGTCTACTGTTAGTCATATTTAGGGTATCTACTGTAGCACACTAGCTAGCACACTAGACGCTTTCTGTAAAATGTTAAGCTTCTATTGTCACGAATAGAGAGGAAAAATATAAAATATGTTACACAATGCCATGAAAATAGTTAGAATTAGATTTACAGATGATTAATAGTTTTTTTCTGGGTGAGCATTTCTTTAGAATGTATTTACTAGTATTTCATTTTTTTTTAGTTTGTCTCCTTTTATGCATCAGTAGGTCAGTACAAATATTGTAACTAGGGAATAATTGTTTCAGGAATAAAGCAGACTGAAATGTGTTTTTTTCTTTTCTCTTTGTGTTAAATAATGAGCATTGCAATGAAGCAAAAACTGTGGCTATAGAAAACAGCCCCTTTGCGACTAATTGCGTAGGTGATTATTTGTTCTAATTTTTGGCAGACTGCCTATTTATCAGGGCCTGCCTGTTTAACTGTATAGCCTTATATAGTCGCTGCCCCGTGAATATTTCAGGGCAGCGCGGACACTGGATCATATTTACAATATGCAGATGAAGCGGTAGCAGTGCGTGAATTTTGCACAGCGATAGTCAGCATGGTGGTTTGATGATAGCCGCTGGAGCAGAAGTGATGAGGCCATTTCTGAGCTCAAATGGCACAAGTCAGATGGAAAGAAAAAGCAATTGGCCACATATGCATATTCCCTGCACCACAGGGGGTCTTTGAGCTTAGAGAACAGAAGAAAGGGGGGAGAAGCATTTCAATTCAGGATATTATACCTTTGTTTGAATAATCGATATCCTGGTATGAATGGATGTTTTTCTCAGTCTCGCTTATATGACCTTTAGACTCAAATGCACACTAACATCAGTTCCTCTATAAATGTAAAATGGCAAATTACAATAATATGACACTACAAATAAGTGATGATTTTTCTGAAAACTTAAAAGAAGTCAAACCACCTGCATAATAAGTTTTAAAGAAGCGGTTTTCACCTCAAACAAGTGGAGGCTTTTCTTATCTAAATCCCATAGCAGTTAATTGGATCAACAAGTGAATGTCAGAGAGAATAAGGACGTGTTCATATAATGTTAAATGTTAAAATCATTACCCCGTCCTTCAGTCTCTGGGACAAAGCAGCTGTTTCTGTGCACCGATCCCCACTGAAAGGTGTCGGTCACGTATTATGTTGCCGGGTACGGTGTGGGCCTCAAGGTGGAGTCCACAGGCACAGGAGACCCCCTGCCAGGTCTAATGGGCAGAGAGGGATCCTCGGACCCTTTCAGTCTTGCTAGAGCCCCTCAGCCCCCGCTCAATTACACGGCAGGCGTCTCAGTCTTTGCCTGGTCAATTACCAACCAGCCCCTGCATTTACTGTCGTGCACACACAGGTTGCAGGATAATCAGTGTCCAAAATTGCCCGGTTAGAATGAGGGCTGGAGAGGTATTCAGATTAGTCAGTCAAGCTGAAGGGGAGGTAGGAGGCATGGGGACAGCTATCAATCTCAATCTGGCTTCAGCGGTTGCAGGGGGAAGATCTTTCAACTTTGTTTTTCGGAAAGATATGATCCTGAGAAATGTATACTGGTGTGATAGGGGTCGTGTACAACCTGTGTTTTTTTAGGGAATAGAAAGTTGGTTTCTGTATGAAAGGTCCACTCTGGGACTTATTTAGTAAACAATCTCTGGTTGTCCATGTATGTGGACGCCTAGACTCACATCCCCTTACCCAACTAATTTTCCACGTCTCATATTCCCTCCACCTTCCCCTCCCTCCTCCCTGTCTACCAGCCAGCCAGGTATGAAAACTAGCTGACACCTGACCAAGGGAATTAATCATCCTTGACCCTGGACCAATTACCCCTCATTACCCACTCTGTGTCCACCTCTCAGGGGAGAGCAGGGTAACAATAGCGCAGCATGAAAGTTGGCGGCGTCACAGGACTGAGCCCTAATGGACGGTCCTGTGCGACCGTGTCTCCTCAGGAGTCCTTGTCACTCTCAGACAGCACACGTACAAAGGAGGCCATTGTTCAGGGTCGAGGCCCATGACCTCTTGAGATGAAGTGCACAGGGCCGCTGGCAAAGAGAGTGCAGCCATGCTGGAAATGGATCCTTCAAGGTTTTGAAACTGAAGCAACACTTGATACCTAGACGTTTGGTGGCACTTTCTAATAAGAGACTCTTTTATAAATAGTTTTTAAGTGGAAACTAATTCCTTGAGTTGGTAATGATTCAGTTAAAAAGTTTGAATGCACCTGGGTTCCTAATTTTCTCAGAAGTCTGCAGGTATAAACTTTAACAAGTCATGTTTTAAGGTTTAAACACTCATTTGACTAATAAGCAGTTGTGGATATTGAGAGAATTTTCTTGACACACATGGACTGTCTGGATTCTCCTTTTCCAGGAGGCTTGCCAAAGTTATAACATCCTGACAACCAATATGTGTTCTCATATGAATGCAATTGATCTGTAGCTTCTGGGAATGGTGAATTTAATCTTTATGATGTTTGGAAAATAAATCTCATCTTTACTTTATGGCTTGCCAATTCAAAATCTACTTTCAAATGACTATATAAAAACACTTCACTAGGAAGTATGGGTTTCATTTGTTTTCTTTATATTTGTATTTTATTAGCTTCTTTTTTTATATATATATACATTTTTGTGTCTTGTAAATTTAAAATGTCAAATAGGTGCAATGCCAATAAGAATGATGAGTGCAGATTTGTCTCGTCGTTTCAGAAATAAAAAAAACAACTGTGATTTTAGCCTTTCTTAACACGCGTAGTACAACAACAAAAAATCACCAACATTACATTTATCTGGTTACCTTTATCTCAGCAACAGTGATATTCATTTTTTGGGACAAAAGGAAATAACGACCTGAACAGAGCACATCAGGATGTTTTATACCCATCAGAATATTTCTCTGTCATTCAATCTGGGCTCTTCAGCTACCTGTCTGAGTGGAAAAGGCTCCCATGTTCACTGACCTTTCCTCTTTAAACACAATGAGACAAGAACAATGACCATGGGGGGTTAATTACCACCAATTAGAGGCAGAAGTGGCTCTCCTGCGCTGTGGTTTGCGTAACCCGAGCGCGGTGAGCTGTATCTGGGCTCCATTAATGTCCGTCAACCCGTCTCCAGATTTCCATAGAATTTATTTTGAACATTTGCTATTTCAATTTGTGATACATTTCATTTAAGTTTCTCATATTGCTGTCATGATTAGATTTTCACGACACAAGTGTTGAGGCCAAAAGCGTCAACGATAATGATATCAATATAAAACATTTGAAAATACAAAATGCTTTCAATCAAAAACATTTATGAAAATCTTATTGTTTGGGCAAATGTATTACACATTTACTTGTGTATTTGTGTATTGGGTGAGTGGGATAAAGCAAGAACAGAAATAAATAAAAATCATTTCAGAGCAGTTGCATTATTTACATGATATACAATGATATGAATATAAATAAATCATAGTTGTATTAATACATATATATATTGCAACACCCCAACTTAGATCACTGTTAATTTCTTTGCCTCAATCTTTTGTTTGTCTGTTACTTTGCTCTTATAAATATCCCACATTTGATCAGTGCAGTGGTCTCTCAATAAACTGTCAATTACTCCTTGTTTCTAAACATTTCACTTAATGCTTCTTTACTGAGCAGGTAAGGGGTTAATGGACTCTTCCCCTGTGGTTTGTGCTGGAAGCTAATGGGCCTGGCAAAGATGAGGTCACTCTCACTGCTAAGACACAATGAACCATTTACAGAGCAGGATACCATGCTGATAGTGTTGGATTAATATTAATTAATTATTTATATTTATACTTTTTATATCCATAGGTAGAACTATATGGAGTCAAATAAAATATAATAATGATGATCAGTTCATGTTGTCTGAATTTTAATAGAACCGTCAGGCTGATCAAACAAACGTTCCTTAATGTGGTAACTGTGATTTTCAGCAAACCAGGGCAGACAACCTTTTGTCAGCTCAGAGGTGATTAGACATTTCCAGCAGTTGTTAGTGGTATTAATTAGTTAATAAAAAAATGTGGCTCAGATCGCTGCTTGTGTAAAAAATGCCTTTGATGTATTTGGACAGAGCTGATTTGTCCTAACAGCTGAAATGTCCGCTTCATTCAAACTCCTGAAACTTGATCTCCTGCTCCAACATGAAGAGGCCATCTGTGAGGAAACATCCAAATAAAGCAGGACACACTTTGCCTTCCAGGCAGCTAACATCCATGGATCCTGTGAGTGTGAGTGCAGTGTTTTTCCTTCATGTCGAAGCCTATTTTCTGGTGTCAAAGGACACCCATACACTGATGTCCTTAAGATCTATAGACAGATGGGACCATTACGGCCAAAGCCCCTGGCTTTGTTTGGCCTGAGCTGGTGATGAAATATTGATAGAAAAATATAAATATTTTGCCTGCTGCTCAATGTTGCCCAACTAAAAGGGTTAATGAGCGTGAGGACTTCAGTCTCCTGTTACAACAAAACGTAGCTCCACCACACACACTGACTAGACTAGTCAGCAGAACAAGAATCAATAACCTTTTGCAAAGATGGATTCAATTACCCTGTTATGGTTGCTAGAAGATGAATTTGTGTTTATATTGACTATAGGTAACTTACCTTTGGCAATTATTATTTCTTCAGACTTTTGGGAAATATGCTGATTTACTTTCTTCAAAGATTTATATTGGCAGAGTGATAACTCTAACATCAACCCTCATGTTTGCACAAGTTACAAGATTAGCCAATACCTGCATCTGCTAGGGCCATACATCAACATTGTATATCTTGCTTGTTATGGCCATAACAAAAGTAAAGTGTAAAAAGTTGCAGAAGATGATGTATCTGTTTGGACCTGTTGAGCCTGGTACAGTATTGTAGTAGTGTTTGAATGCATTGAAGCTTGCCTAAAATATGAATTGTCACATACTTTCAGTGAATCAAAGTTGAATGCTAATGTGATCAAACTCACAAGCTCACAATGACAATGCTAACATGCTAATGTTAGGCAGATATAATGTTATAATAGTTAAGCGTGTTAGAATGCAAACATTTACTAATAAACACAAAGTACAGCTGAGGCCAATAGGGCTAACCCAATCTTAGTGGTGATGGAGAAAATTGTGGTGAGGTTGTTGAGATATTTCAGTCTGAGTTAGGGTTAGGGTTAATGAAACCGACACATACTGTAGGAAGAATTAGCAAATCTTTCAAACCATGCCACTTGCATGGCTTCAAACCACCTTCTCTTGTATCCCCTCCTCCACCTCCCAGCTCCTCTGGGGCAGCAGCAGTAATGCAACATGCTGATCTCAAATCAATAGATTTATCTCCCTCATTTGAAAGGGACTTGTCTCCTGCCTCTCCCCTTCCCCTCCTCTCCCGGGGGTGTACTGGTCGGGTTTGTTTGCTGGCACACACTCTGATGTTCTTCGATCTGTTGGCCCGCATGGTGGTGAATGGATAAAGGGCCTATCAGGTTCAAGGTGGCTGTCCTGGTAGCTTTGTCTTCCGCACTCTCAGTAAATCCCTTGGATGATCTAAATGTTTAATGGCGCTGGTTATTTGGTTGTTATGGCGTGTGTTATGATGGATGGTAATGCATTGTAGGTTTTATCTGATGGTGCCTAAATTACACCACAGGGTACGCAGGCTGTTGGGGTTGGGTGTTTAACCGGTCTTTAGTATTGAGCCTAGAAAATACATTAATATATAGGTTTTTTTGTGATCAAGTATTGCTTATATCTGTGGCTTTCATTCATATGGTCCATCTCAATTGGCACCTATAGGGAAGGACTTGATATCAACAGCTTACATAATATGCACAATATACAGTATATGTATCACTTGTTGAGTTGGGGTGATTGAAGGTCTAGATTTGGGTTGCAGTGTCGGGCAAAAGAGGAAGTGCATGTGAACGTTCAGTATTTAATGCACAGAATAAAGAAACTTGAGTTACTTCAAATTCAAAGTACTTAGATGTTAGAAAAACAATTTATTCCGTGAGTCTTCATCTCTACTTCCATGTCCATTTCAAATTGGCTTCTACACCACCCTTTTATCATACACTATGTGTACAGTAGTTGCAGCAAGGCAATATATAGCCAGACATTGACAATCTATTGCTAAATCCCCTTTCCTGATTTCCCAATCAAAGTAAACCAACAACAGAAATGTCTTATTTGCTGTGGTTGTTGTTCGGTTGATAATGGAGAGAAATAATCATAATTTGGGGCAAAAAAGTATTTCTATGTTAATTAAATGAGTGGCATATTATTTTATCGTTAATCACAGATACAAGTGTATCCTTGGATACCCTTGTTACTCTAAACTGAACTTTTTTTAAACGTTGTCTTAAATAAATGTATTTGTATTATGTAAACAAATGACATATAATTGCATTAGGTTAGTAGAAAGCAATAATATTAAGTTTAAATAAAAAATAGTAGGTTCAACTTAATACTATTGCTTTCACTAACCTAATACAGTTATGTGGAACCTTTTGACATAAAACATTTAGCCCTTGTGTGGTGTTCATATTTGTGTTACTCAGCCAGTGTTCGTGGGTCTGGTGGACCCGCTGCCTTTTTGGGCTTCAATTCAACACAATCAAACTATTTTATGTTAAAATACTCAACAGATGTTTACTTCATCTCAATTACAAGCAAAATAAACAGCATATATGGTTAATATTTTCCCTTTTACATTTGTTGGATCACATTAATGAATAAAAGCTACTCGTTTTTTTGTCCGCTGACCGGCTGGTCCTGTGGCTCGTCTTTTTTTTGCAACTAGCTGATGCTCAATCTCATCCTCTTCTTCAAAGTCACTGTCAGACTCAGAATTCTCAGAAATGTGATCCTCACATTCTGAATCATCTTCCTCTACATCATCATCAAACGGTTCTCTCTCTTCCAGAATAATTTGCAATGCCCTCTGAGCAGAGAATCGTTTGGCCATCTTGATCAGTTGTGATAAGGACCCAAATTGGTGAAGCTTTATTTATTGTGTCTTGCCCCAAATGTACAGCTTGGATAGAGTGAAAAAAATTAAGATTGGTTCCCGCAAGACATAATGCGGGAATGTGAGAGAAGGCAGGTGTCCATGTTTGAATCTATCAACAATGTTGCAACCTTGAATGGCAGGGGCAGAAAAACAAAAGTCTCTCACACACGCACGCACGCACGCACACACACACACACACACACACACAGAAGGCCCAGACAGGTGCACAGGACCTACAATTTCCACACTTTTGTTATCCCCGGGTCCAGAACCGAGTGTGGGTTTGAGAAAATAACCTGAATACCATACAAGGGTTAACTAAAGTCAATGTTTTATATTTTCAGTGTAAAAGTTAATAAAGCATGCAAAAGAAAAAGTAGTAATTTTAACAAAATGTAATGCATTGTCTTCAGGGCATCACTTCAGGGCGTCACTGCTACACAGTGTTGTGTCCTTTGAGTCAAAACAAGTAAAGCTGGCCAAGTCTGTTCCTCTTTGTTTGCATGAAACGAGGAAGACTTGTTTTGCTTCATGGGACTTGTGGATGCATTGCCACCTTAAAGCTGTTCCAACCGTATACTTTTGTTGAGCATTACTTGCCGCTTTGCACCTCAGTGAGTATGAAAGACACAGCAGTAGGTGAGGGTTTTATGCTGAAAGCAGATTCAGCACCAACAGAGTAGCATCAAAGATAGATTCCACTTTTAAAAAGCCTCAGAGCCCCGTAAACTGGGGGGCTTAAAGTGCTGTGAAAGAATCACAACACTGCTTTGCTTTGGATGAATAAAAAAAACACTCTGTCCATCTCTGCTATACCCTGCCTATTGATGTGCTTTTATTTTTGTCATGCCTGGTGTTTGTGTTGGAACCGTCCTTCTTAAGAAACTCTTTTCTGAGGCTTGTTGTGTGGTCGCGGCAGAAGAATTACCTGCAACAACACCCTTTGTCAATTCACCGTGCCGAGAGCTCACAAACAAGACCATTTAGCTATTATTCCCTCTCAGTCGCAGAAACACGCAGCAAAGTAAACATTTATAAGGAAGATGGCTGGGCAACAGTGGGAGAGGAGGAAAATGGGACAGGTGGAGAAAGGGATGAAGGAAAGAGGAGGAGGAAGGCGGTTATTGGAGCCAGGGAGGGGTCATGGTGTCCCGGTGGAGAGAAATAGTGGAAAACATCCGTAATTTTCACCGCGGGATCCCATGTAATTGAGTCATTTAAAATACAGATACAGAGCTGAATCAAAGCAAAGTGGCTTGTGGAGGAGGAGGAGGCTGCAAAGTGAAATAGAAGAGAGGTAAAAACAAGGGTGTAGAAGTGTATGTGTCCTATTGTTGGACAAAGCTGGTCTGTTTATCCTTTTCATCTGTCAATCTTCTCCCTCAAGAAAAGATAAGAGATAAGATAAGATGGGAGGGATGTCATTGTCCTCCATCTACAGTGCAGTGCAGCTCATAGAAAACGACATTTTTTCCCTTGTGTGTCCCGGTTATCAAAAGAATATAGGGATGAACATCAGGTGCAAACAACAATATACAAAAGCAAGGATAGAAGATACAAGACAAGAAAAATACACACATTTTGCAAATATAGACACAGTTAGTGTTAAAAGAAGTGACGTGATCAACAACTTGTTAGAACTGTTTACATTTTTTGTTTGTTTATCCTTTATGTTACTTCAACTTCCTGTTCTCCTGTTCACTTTCTTATGTTTTTATTTGCAGAAAACGCCCTTTTTAATCTCTTTTGTTTTGTTATTTCAGTCTGTGGCTTTCTGTTGCTGATGCGTTATCACTTAACCTTAACACAGGTTTGATATTCTTATTTTTATTTCACTGACAGAGATTTAAACTCAGTTAGCAAAGTATGTATATTTTTGAATAACTGCAAAAGTTCATACAAATCTACATAACAAATAGATCATTCTACTGCAGCTAGAACAATACATTGTAAAGTGGCACAACTAATGCAAGTTTTAAAGGATGCTACAGATTAGACTTCAAATTTGTCCAATGTCTTTTTCAAATATGAACATGTTACACGCACTTTCTTTAATGCGCTGCTTTCCCCTGCACGAACAATGTGTTCATGAATGAAAGCTGTGCAGGGATACCTCTGAGGTCTCCGGATGAAACACTATCCGTTTCTTGTATCCTGCCTTTAGAAATCTACGCCCATAGCAGAACCGTGGCAATTATAAAGCAATTACAGTTTCATGTGGCCTGTTCTTTTGAGATTGAGGAGGAGAAAGGAGGAGGTAAAAGCTCAGTTAAAAAGAGTAAGTGTGCCAATATTGATGTTCCTTTTTTATATATATATAAATGCTGTGTTGTCCAGCTGGGGATGTATTCCACCTGTCTAACCATAAAACCTCGCATTTTCTTATATAATTTATTGAAATGAAAATAACTCCAAAATATATGATGATTTCTTGAACTTTCAAATCTTGAGAGACTGAAATGCTTTGCTGAAGATAGGATCAATTGATGACAGTGAACCCTGGGAACAAGAAGCTATTCTCTGCAGGACAATGACAGGGAGGAAGCTGTGTGTGTGTGTGTGTGTGTGTGTGTGTGTGTGTGTGTGTGTGTGTGTGTGTGTGTGTGTGTGTGTGTGTGTGTGTGTGTGTGTGTGTGTGTGTGTGTGTGTGTGTTAGTCTATGTGTGTTAGTCTATGTGTGTTGTATTTGTGACACTTGATCAGTCTGCTACGGTATCTAACTCACACAGATTTGGTCAACACTAACTCAATTCCCACCGTTCGATCGGCAGGATGCCAGAAACCCACACCTGCTTCAACTGCCTTTACTTTCCACGGTGTTACACTAGAATGGGGCTGAATTCATCAGAACTATTTATATGCATGTATTTGCAGGCTGTATGTGATGACCACCCTTTGATATCAGAGCTCTAAAATCACTTCCCAGCCACCTTGAAGACATTGGACCGCACATGGTAACAATATGTTAGCGGAGCTGGGATCATACTTCAGTCATGCTAAATTGGAGGTCTTCATTTAGAGGTGCTGGCCTGGGAACAGCCTTCAGCTCCCACTTAATTTCTTTGCCTCTTTTTTGGAGGTGATAAAATGCCCCGGGCTGACAGGGAAGGGAAATTGATATCTGTATGAATGAATGTCTGAAAGATATAACATGCCAATCTGCTTGTCTCAAGTTCGAGGTCAATTGTCCCTTTTAAAGCAGCTGCAGGACCATGCATTGCAGTTATAAGTGTTAGCAAACTGCACATGTTATCAAATATATTATAAGCTTCAGGCTAGTGCATTTACTTTTATTGCTTATGCCGTTTCATGTTTTTGACCTAAGAGATCTGATAGATTTGAAACCTTTAATATCAGGTAGATGGTACCACTATTTATAGGTCCGAAAATGATCCTGATGCGTTATTCCTGAAGAAAAGCTAAACACCTAAATAACTGTTTCTAAAGCTGTTGGACCACACATTTAAGGTCAAACTTTTCTCATTGAGGTTTGGACACAATTTATGGGCCAGGAACAGTTTTGCATAAACAGTTCGAAAATGTGCAGCAATTTTACTTTCTTCTGTCTGGCTGCTGGCATTTCCCAGATGTGCATCGATAGATGTTTCCACATGTTCAGCAAGGAAGAAAAGTAACAATATTCCACAATGTTCATTCTGTTGTGTTAGATGGGATTTCTTTTTATTCTGACTACAGCTTGCGTTGTTAGGGCCTATAAATAGCAAAAATGTGTTTAATTAAAACATCTATGTGGCTCTGTAGAGGGAGCTGTGTGATGTTTTCTAATAATAGTTTTTTAATTTGTTTTATTTCATGACTATTTCCGTGTATGGAAAGTTAAGCAAATTTAGTATAGGCCTATGTCTGTGCATATCAATATACAGTTTATTGAGGCTGAAATGGATCCAGCTTCTCCAATGTGATGATAAGCTGATTCCCTGTATTTCAATAACATTGTAAACTGAAATATCTTTGAAATTAAGTTTAGAACCAAATTAAAAATCATTTTTCAGATATCATATTGGGCTTTGAGAAATTCCGCAGCTAAACAAGCTAATTCTGTTTTGTATTAGGCCCTACACTGTTTAGTTTCCCACTTATTAAGACTTTTGACCAAGTCAATATAGCAATTAAATACATGTCAATCAGGCATGGTAACTAAAAATGTTTATTTTGTGTTACAAAAACAAAATACACTCTTGTTATGGTGAACATGAACATGTTTTCATTTGACTTTATTCAAGAAAAAAAATCTATACACAAAACAGGGTTGACCATACACATAAAGAGTTTAAAAATAAAAGGAAATATTCAAAGAAATAAAGAAAGATATATAAAGAAAATTGTGATGGTAACATTTCAAGTAAAATATTTATCAAACACACAAACATTGGGTTATAGCCATAGACTGTATATAAATATATAGCCTTCTAATTTTTTAATGGTGGTGCAATGTGGTTGTAATTCTAACAACAAATGTGGAACATTTGGTTTACATTCAATCCATTTCTTATTTTGAATGTGAGATTTTACCAAAAAATAAAGTTAGTTTAGTATAAAATGTTATGGTAAAAGATGTTCCCTAAAGTGTGGGTTTTGATTAATCTCGCGAGATCTTGTGGCTCGCGAAGCTTTGGCATGGCACGTGTGCAGCTCCTTTTTTCTTTTTTTTAAAGTGTGGCTCTCAGCTGCCGAGGCGGATGATGATGATGGCGGAGCTGGTTCAGGGACAGGCCTCGGTGGCTCAGCCCGGAACGAAAGATGACTTCGCAGACACAATACGCCGGGTCCGACAGGTAAAACCGGACACACGGTTACCGCTTTCGGACCGCAGACAGCGGGTTTGACTGCTGGGCAGGGCAGGACTTTGGTCACCCAGGACCCCCTTACTACAAACACTCCTCATGCATGCACCCAGCTAGCTAGCAAGCTAACGTTAAGTAGCCTAGAGAGCATAGCTGAGGGGACAGATTAGAGTTAACTCGGGACAGAAGACGTGTTAAGTAGCCGTGTCAAAGCTGTCAAAACCACCACACAAAGCCATGTCACACGCTAAAACACGAAGGCCTCTTGTGATGTCGAAGTTTGTGCAACTTTTGTAAGTTAAGCCGACAAACTGCAACCTGTTGTCAAGCCACATAAGTTGCAGTTAGCTTAGCATGCTAACTTACTATCACAAGTTTGATACCCTGCAGCTCGACCCACAACGTGACCAAGGATGATAATGAGGTTAAACACGAAGCCTGGACACGCTGTCAAAAAGTTAGCTTGCTAGTTTTGAAGTCCTCAGTTAGCTAAAGTATAACCGGCTGTTGCCCCAGTTAAAGAGACGCACTGAGCTTAATCAGTGATCACATGCAGTACTAACGCTTACACTCCACCATTTCCCTTCAGCAACTTAAAAATAATCATGTGTATAAAACGTGTTGCGTATTTTCAGCGTAATATAAATCACGTGTGGAAGCTAGCTTGTGTTAGCTAGCTAGCGTGTGTGGTACTCTGTGTCCTAATGGCAGCAGCCTTGGAGTAAGGCCATGTATGTAATGTAACGTCATCTGTTCAAATAAGCCCCCCTCCAGTCCTCCTGTTGAGCACACTTGGATTTTTCCATTGCTGCCCGGAAAACACCTGAATATTTCATTTAAAAAGGTTTCTGTATTTCAATTCTTCCCCTGTTTACCTGATATTCAGATAGTAGTGACTGTAGCAGAGAGGGTCACAGTACTTATGCTGTAATAGAAGATAAGTACACACTGCTGCTGTTAATAGTTTGTAAATTGGACTTTAGTCATACAGCTACCAGTTGAGCTCCCCTGTGTATATTTTAAGATATGAACAAATGAAATGTCCCTGCATTTTTTTTTTTAACCCCTTAATCTTAAGCAATAATTTAGCACATTTGCTTTAATTTTAATACACCCATTTTAAAACATGACATTTCACATACAGGTCAATACGTGTATGTCATGATGCTTGTAAAGCCCCCTATGACATCTCCTTTCTCACACATATGATCATAAACAGTTTCACAAGATGTCAAATCAAAACCACAAGCTGCCACTGGTAAAGGAACATGTCACCTCTAGCAATCATAAAACAGGTTATACGAGATTAAATTGTGGGCAGTAACCTCACTCTTGCATCATTAATTGCAGAAGACCATTGATACTGACGTTAATAGTCAAAGATAAACCTCAGAATAACTTTCATAAAAACCCTTTAAAGGGATATTTATGTCTGCCCATTTGTGGCTGATGGTAATTTGTGGATTTGCCTCTATTTACCTTATAGAAACAGAACTAGTCATGTGGTTTTGCATGTTATCATATGACATCCATGTGGCACAAGTCTCACAAATAGGAAGTGGAAGATTGTTTTTTGATTCTTTACACTCCATACATTTAAATCTTTAAGATGCACACACTGCTTTGCAATGCATTTCATGTAATGTTCAGTGTTTGTTTTACTACCTAACTTTTATTAGAGCCGGCAAAACGAAAGCACACAAAGTCCATTAACTCATTAGCCTAAATCACAGGATGTTGACCTAGGCCAGGGGTCTGCAACCTTTTTGACCAAAAGAGCCATTTTGCTCCTTTTTTCAAAAAAATTGTCTGGAGCCGCAAAACATATTTCATAGCTTGATAGCTAATAAAGTTGTATTTATTGTTATATCAGACAAAAACTACAGTTTTTTTGCATTTATTAGGCTATTTATTACGTTATATATAACTGTTAACCTCTAATAAGAAACAAATAACTCCTATCCCCCTGTGTGCCTTGGCAGGCCTACTTTAAAATAAATTAAACACAGCACTTGGGGAGTCCTCTGCACATTTGAAGGAAAACAAATATAATTAAAATGGGCCCACTTTGAAATAAATAAAACATATAGCTTCACCCTAAAAAGAGTTAACGGTGGGGTAGGTAAGAATGGAGAAACCAGCTTGAGTGCGCTAGAATTTTAAAATACACAACCGGGAAAAATCTGCCTCTTCCTTCAGACTTCCTTACAGAGCCCCTCCTCCAACATACACGAACGTGCACATGACAAATGAGGGCACGAGATAAGCTTGTGCACAGATGGAAGGCTGACAGGCAGGTAGGCCTGAGACTGCCAAGGCACACNCGCGGGACCGTAGCAGGATGTGACGCAGATTTTAGTTGACCTAATTAAAACCGTTTTGTTTTTTATTTATGTGTCACAGTATCACCTCAAAATAAAAGATACGAAACATTTTCAACCGTGCAACAAAATATAAATAGTCCTACAAATACTTTTATTTTATTTCCTTCTTATTTTTGTCTAAGCTCAAGGGAGCCAGAGCAGAGGGCTTAAAGGGCCGCATGCGGCTCGAGGGCCGCGGGTAGCCGACCCCTGACCTAGGCATTAAGCCTATCATTTTCCTGTAGCGTTCTTCTTCCTGCTTGTCGCTATTGTTATGTGTATTTATGTTTATTTCCAGGATCTTTGTGTCATTAAATGTACCTATCCCAATCTTAAACACTAGGATTGACATAGCTCTCTGTAAATCAATAATAAACATATAAGTACATTATTTTAAAGAAGACCACTTGAGTAGTAGTGAGTGTCATGAATAGTGAAGTAGATCAGTGACAAAACAGTTGTGCCACATTGCCCAATGGACAAGGTGTTCTTGGACCCTAAATATAAACTATGCATACTTTGGTTTCCACATGTGACCACATGTCACAGGATTTGCATCCAGTCGTCAGTGGTGTTTACCCAGAGGCCCCAGTATAAGTCAACAGGTTTGAACTGTCAGAAGGTTTGGAAAAGGCTTTTGTTGCCACTAAATCCACCGGACTGCTGCCTCTGGTGTGTGTGTGTGTGTATGTGTGTGTGTGTGTGTTTATGTATACAAAATGCACCTTTTTATAATTTGAGGTACACTCGCGTGAATCCGTATCAGACAAGATACATTTGTCCTAGTTAGTTTAAAGGCTTTAATCCTCTAAGCGTGCAGGCTTAATGTATACAGTAGTGTTGATGTTTTTTAATATAAAGAAAGATTTCTGTTTTCTGTATGTGATTTCAAATGAGCTTAATTCATCATTACACTTAAGACCCAGTCTACACTAAACTTACAAAATAAATAAAAACCACATTTGTCAACAGTAATGTTTTCATAAAGGCCCTGCCACAGTGAAACACCTGAAGGATAGCAAAATGGTTGAATCACTTGTCTTTCCTCATTTTCAGTCGGTTAATAAAAAACAACAAATCACAGCTAAGATTAGGTACAACCCGACACGTCGGTTTAGTTTTAATACAGCACTATTCTGTTGTTCATATTTATATGCTTTTATGTTTTAAAGACAAATAAACAGTTAGTTGTTCTGACGAGGAAAAAGTTAATCAAAGTGATTTAATACTGGCTCATAAATACTTGACACTGCTGCGCTGTGGTGCTTAGAGAGAACTGATTAGACTTGACATCTTTTTGTAAAAGCTCTTTTTCTTCCTGTGTATATACTACAACTTAAATCGTGCATTTAAGATGTTTCCACTGTGGACATTGTCTTGCGTAATTAGGGCGTAGGACAAATATATAACCTCTTTAAAATGTAAAAAGTGCTCTCCAGCGTCAAGCTAGGCTCCGTACAGATGCATGCATTTGGATTACAGTGATTATGATAAACGTAAGAAAGAAAATTACTTCATATTTGCCTCTCACTAAACAAGCAATAGATACGTGCAGAACAATGATGACTCAATAGCAATTTGATCACCACAATTCACTTAAGCTTGTAAATAATAAAAAAGATCCCTTTATCTTCTGAACAAAACCTGGGATATAAATTCAGTATCGCTAAAAATACTGTTAAAACAATGAAAACATACAGTTTTCTGTAATGAAAACGGGTTATAAAGCCAGCAGGTGTTCGGGGAGATGCTTCTCGGGTATCGACCCAGCTGTAGTTAACCCTATTTGGGAATAACACTAATTGCATTCAAAATGTAAGCATTTTTCCATCTCAAATGCTTTCGAGGCTGCTTGACATGCACAGCTACAGAAAAGTCATGGAAAACATCAACCCCACACCTGCTTCCTTTTCTGCGTCTTTATTTCCACCTCTCACTTCCACCGGTGGTTCTCTGAAGTAGATAATCATCCCTGAAGGTGATGGAGGACTTTAATTGCTGTCAAGATATTTTCATATTGTGAAAGAAATTCCAGTCGGGCACAGATGTCAATTTTGTGTAATTTTCTGAAATGCTATACTTTAGTGTGGATGAAGAGGTGGCAGATTAACGGGTAGTGGAAAATGCTGTTGGCGCTCTTGTGCAGATTTAAATGTCCATCACGGCACAGCTCAAGCATCTACTTTAGGCTGGCAAGTGGATCATTATAAAAGTAGACATATATTGGTTTTTACTTAAGCTTAGCCGTAATGCACTCGTCTTGAAGTTTTATGCGGGGGAACGTCTTTCCTCCTTTGCTGCATTTAGTCAACTTTCCCACTTCCCTTTCTGCCGTCTGATAAACTTATTTAATTGTAAAAACTGGTTGTAACTTTCTTGCAACTTGTCTACAAGCAAATCCAATCGTTTTAGTAATTGACGTGTGTTGTGATGATCCGTGTCGTCTGTCAGTGCGAGCATAACAAAGTGATGTTAGTCAGTGATAGCTGGCCCATGACGGATGTTTCGAGGAAAGCAGCGGGAGCCTCAACAGGAACTACAGCAGTCTCCTTCTAGCTGCTGTAATGATTTACAAAGTGCAGTTTTCAGCTGCTGTCAAAAAGATAACACAATTTCACAGCAAACGTGATTCTTTTAAGAAAGCAGTAAGAAAAGAGAATGTGTCACTTTCATCATGAAGGGTTGTCTCTGAAAGGAAATGTGCGTTCAAAGAGAATATCATCACATATCCACTTTTCACCTTTTATTCCATCTGTCTTACTGTGTTGGGTCTCCAGATGGCAGCCAAGATGGGAGGAGACCAGATGCCCAACATGAACAGTTCCCCTCCGGTCATAGACCCCTCCCTCTACGGCTTTGGAGGCCAAAAGCGCTCACTAGACAATGGAGGTAAGCCCTCACACACATGCTTATCACGGGTGCATGTCGGCTGAATGTCCTGATATATTTATATACTCGCAACCACTCTGTCTAATGCTTTAGCTTTTATCCTTTCTAACATAAATGTGGACATCTTCAAAAAAGAAAACACCATGCTGCTATATAAAAGCTCTCAATGTTTATCTAGTCTCTGTAGAAAAGTGGCAGTTTTCTAGCTGTTCAGACTATTATTTTTTCAGTTTGGGCAGGATCTTTCCCTTACCAGTCAGCTACAAGTTGAGAATGAACACGATTTCAGTTCAAACCAAAGCTTCAACAGTGATGGTTTGGAGCAATTAAGGAAATATCCCAATGTAGCATTTCACTTTTTTTGAGACTTGTGAAGTATGCAAAACGGCCCCTACATAATAACAACCTTTTGTTTACCTTCTGGTAACTCACTAAAACGTGCATGTACGTGTCCCCTTTAGTCTTTACTAATGTGCTGATGCATTTGTTTGCTTATGAAATAATTGCAAAGTATTTATATTTATTTGATAGTCTTCTTCTCCGGAAGGTAGGGACACTTTTTTTTTATCCATCAACAGACAACACTGATTACTTGCTTAGTATCTACTTACAAACTAGATTTGTAATGTGTGTGGGCACTGACTAGCCAATGGAAAGTCAACTAAACTGGTTTTATTTCTATAAGGAACCACAACAATGGATATGTAATTTGACCACCATTGAGTTGACACATTCTTCATGCAAATACCTGGCTTTGAACAAAACGCACAATGGGTTTTTCCATTGCATACCTAGTGATCAGCAACTCTACAAGGTACACTTTAAATGTTATCTCAAGGAGGGATAATAAAGCACATTACATGTGTTGGAGGGAATGAAGCCACAGTTACTACTCACTCTGAAATTAGAGCCATGGTTTTGTGTTTTCATATTTGTTTGGAGTATTAAGTATCTGACGGTGTAGTGAAAGAAGATTCTACTTGCTGTGCCTGCACACATAGCACAGATTTGATCCATCTCATATCCATGAAGGGGAGAAGCAGTCGTCATTTATCCCGTCCTCCTCTTATCTTGTCACGGTTGTTTGAATGAGGTCCAGCCCTGAATGCCTGGATACATTGTTGCAGTTCTGGTTTATCTTTATTTGATGCACTGTTGTTTTCAACCATTCTTACTCAGTTTTTCTTCTTTGAAGTTTGTCCACAAATACTTGTGAAATAACATAATTGGTATCTTTATAGTTCTTGAGTTAGCTGACTATTAAGTTATTGAATTAGTCAAGTAGTTCAAAATATAATACATAAAGTTGTAATTTTTGTTTTTAATCAACTTTCTAACGTTTTTGTAATGCTTTTCTATTTATAATTTTTTGACACCATTGTAATTAGTATAATACTTTTTTTTTACAACTAGATTCCAGTGTGGGCGGCACAATATTTAACATTTGTGAGTGTTATAAAGTAAAAAAAGTCCAAGTATATTGGATGTAGTAATTTTCAAAAATATTTGACCTTTTTGTTTGGTGTTTTTTGCCTTTTTTTTAATATTTATTTTTGGCTGGTATCGTCAAAATATGGCAACAGACAATTAAAAAAAGACCTCAATAGAATCTTCAAATGGAGAGAAAAAAGGGACACTTGGTTCAGCCCTACAAAGTATACAAATAGACTTTATTTTACCGTCTTGTCTTTGTATGAATTCGGTGCACCTCCTGCTTTATATTCATAGCTGTTCCATTCTCAAGCTTTAACCCCGGTGCATTTCCAGAGGAAGTGAAATCAGTGCAAACGACCATAAAATTGATTTGAAGTTGCTAGATATCAACTCAGGTGTTCACGTCCATGGCAGCACATCCTCCACTGACCCTGCAGGACCCTTGCCTGGTGCTACATGTCGAAATTCAATTCAGGACCAGCAGCCGCTGACCTGAACTCTCTCTCTTCTGAACGGCTCTGATTGAAACACTCACTCAAACACTCACAGGCCTGATTACCATGCGGCTGAAAGCCCCCTGCTGCGGGTCAGACACAAACATGAAGGATTGGCAGAAACATATCCATCTGCTCCCGTCCCCTCCAGACATGACTCACTCTTTTTATTCTGCTTCAGTTTCATTTCCACAGATATTCAAAGTAGTATTCATCTTCAACCATGATCTTACATTTGAATTGTTTTCTCACCTCTCTCAGTAGGGAACCACCTCGGTGCAATGGTACATCAAAGGTGAGCAGAAATACTCACATCCCTGTTTATGTTCCTTTAAATGCCCTTATGTATTACTGGTGTTTACTGTTTACATTATTCTGTGTTTTCTCAACAGCCCTATATTTGCAATACAATTGATTTTTTTCATTCGCTAACTTTTCTCTCTGCAAATCGTCATTTTCCCATTTGAGAAAGCTGTAAGCAGCAAATGTTTGGCACTTTCTCTGTAACTCTGTAAATGTCCTCACATTTTGGCTTTAAAAGGAAGTAAACAAAAAACTTTTAATAAAAAAAATCTGCTGGAGAATTATATTTTTAGAGCTGAAAATATTAGTCCATAAGTAATACAAGTAGTCAACAACAGTTAGTCAACAACAACTTCAACAAATCAGGATTTTTATTTGTATTAATGATCAAAATTCACTGGTTGTGGCAGCCTCTCAAAAGTGACTATTTCATATTGACTATATAAAAGTAAACTCTGTTGGTCAGACAAAATAACTGAATTAGTCAAACTGTGATCAAATCAATTATACTGTGCACTATTCAATATAACATTTAATAAACCAATACGATAAATGATGACGTTTAGTAGCAGCCCAAATAATCTCCGCTCAGAAAAGCAGCCCTACTTTTCGATTTGACATGGTTTTCTTTTCTTTGGTCATCCAGTGTTATTGATCATGTCCTAATCTCTCCCAGGGCTCTTGCTACAGAAGACTTCAAAGTGCCTGATAAGATGGTGGGATTCAGTAAGGAGCTCTTCAGTTCATTATAGTCTGAATGAATGTTCGACATGTAATCATCAGTATTGACGTTCTACTCAGTTTTT
Source organism: Notothenia coriiceps (assembly GCF_000735185.1). Taxonomy (NCBI): domain Eukaryota; kingdom Metazoa; phylum Chordata; class Actinopteri; order Perciformes; family Nototheniidae; genus Notothenia; species Notothenia coriiceps. The sequence goes on along the minus strand of NW_011333191.1, from coordinate 129,315 downwards.
GGGTCACTGCCTGAGGCCCCTGTCTAAATTCAAAAGGCTTAATACTGGTGTGTTCTCTCCCGCTCTTCTATAGTCATTGGAAAAGGAGGAGAGCAGATCTCAAGAATTCAGCTGGAATCGGGTTGTAAAATCCAGATAGCTTCAGGTAAATTATGATTAAAAACATTATTTAAATCCCCTGTTTCTCCTTGAGTTTAGTGTGATTCTTTTATGATATCCATCGACTCACCAGGGCTCATAAACATGGCTTTAAATGAGGCCTCCACCTTACACTAAGTAGGCAGTAAAATGCGGGGCCATTTTAGAGACTGGTTGTATTTTTCACCTTTCGTAGTGTTGGAAAGATTGGAGTCTTTTTGCATTTACACCTTTCAAAAGTAATATCCATTCAAGTTTATAAAAATGTATGTTCAACAAATCTCTGGTTTTGGGTCGAATTCAATTATTAGGGGGTGTAATGATTCCAATTCTTATCAATAGTGTATCAAACTGAGCTTTCAATACTGATCAGTGAATCTTGTATTTCTTTTATCCACGCCAATGTTGCACTTTGTAGCCTTTAGCGTCAGTAATCAGACTACAGTGTAGTAAACAACAGATAACCATTTTGAATTAGTCTTGTGACTGTTATTTTTAGATTGAACAAGCAGGCATGTTTGCCCACAGCTGAATGTGTCCTTTTTTAAATGTGGTCTGTAGTTGGTTTTACTCTATGTTGAAATGAATCACATGTTTTACTTATTGTTCCTTCACTTGCGTATTTCCTTGTTTTTCATGTTTGAAAACTGGAAGTAGAAGGCTGTTTGTACATGAATGAATGGAAGAAGTAGTTATCTGTGATCACCTTAAATCATGTCCAATGAGGCACAATTGTGGTGTATACTTGTGTGTTTTGGTATTTATATAATTGACATAAAAGGAGCAACATAAAACTGTTTAGGTCACAGAATAAAATTAAGAGCAGTTTGCAAGAATTGAAGCCAGAAGAGTAATTCAAATCTGTTGTAGGAGTCTTTTAGTTTTCCCCTCTGTTCTTAGTTAGTTGTTAATTGTGCGTCTTTTGTTGCAGACAGTGGAGGCATGTTGGACCGGCCCTGCACGCTGACTGGGAGCCCAGAGAACATTGAGTAAGTCTCACCTCTCAACTTTGACAGATTTACTGAAAGTGTGCCCTATTGTTGAGACACAGAGGGCATGAACCCTAATCTCTTTCACATCTGCTCCTCATCCGTCACTGAACCACCTGAACACCTCTTTCACATTGACAAAGAGAAATGCGACGCAGGAGAGGTTTTTTTGTGTGTAGTCTGTATGAGGTGACAAATGTATTTCTCGCTCCTCCCCCGACAGCCAGGCCAAGAGGCTGCTGAGTGAGATTGTGGAGCAGTGTCGGTACGGCCCCGGCTTCCACAGCGACATGGACGGCAACAGCTCGATCCAACAGATCCTCATCCCCGCAAACAAGGTCGGCCTGGTCATCGGCAAGGGAGGAGAGACCATCAAACAGCTGCAGGTGTGGAACTGCACTGAATGTACAGAAGTTACTGTAAAAACATGCATTTAACAACCATATTTATCTAGTCGGTCTTAAGTCAGTTGAACTTTTGGAATTCAACCTCAGCTTCGACTATAAACACCGTAGCCAAATTACCGAAAACTATTATTTTTTATCCCACAGCGTAACTTCACACCTCTTTTGCATGAGGCTTTTTTAATCTAGTGGTCTGGGTTCAAAATGTAGTTTCTCCTATTTGTCATCAGATTAAGATGTTTTCCCTTTGGGGCATATACATGCTATTTTCCTGTTTTTTTTCCGCACAACATCCAAAATAATTGTTAATATTATTGACACAGACTGAAAAGTCAATAAATATTCCCCCGAGCCTTTACTTTACATAAAATAATTATAATTTTGTTTTATTTTCCTAATAAGAAACTGGCATTCAGGGGCAACAATTGTGAAAATAATGAATTCGTAGTTCCGGTCAAATAAGGTATTGCAGTCAATGTGGAACACAACATTATATATTAGAGGACTTTGTCCTATAGACCAGGGGTTCCCAAACTTTTCAGCCCGCGACCCCCAAAATAACAGTGCCAGAGACTGGCGACCCCCCACCACGTGAATTGTCAACGGGGGGAGCCTCGCTGCGGGGACATTTGACAGATGGCCAGTCCGCCCCTGAAAAATGTCTATGCACACGTTGTTATTATTATTAATAATACAAATAATAATTTAAATAATTTTGTAATCATCTCGCGACCCCCACTTTGGGAACCCCTGCTATAGACTACAGAGCAACTCTAAAGATGGGCCCGATGGTCAAATGTTTCTCTGACCATCATTGGGGACAGACAGCGATAAACACACAAGTCGAGCTGTGTTTAGTAAAGGATGACATGTAATATAAAGGAGCAGATGAGTCTCGGTTATTTAAACCACATTCTTGGCAGAGTAGCACATTGAAAAGGGGGTGCCCTCCTACATCTGGTTCTGAATTGGATCCAGTTATAAAATGTTTTGGACCCCTGTTCTTTTATTGGTGATATCCAGCTTCAGGATCAAAGTCAATAAAAGATGTGGAATTATAAGAAATGGATGTAATGATAACACATTTCCAAAAGCCTCCAGAACCGGATGTTGAAAATGTGGAATTTGTCTGTTTGGTGGTTTTAAAACCTGTTTTTTTGAGTGAACAGTGTTTTGAGCCCCAGGTAACTCTTTGGTGTGTGATTGTACCCCTGCAGGAGAGAACAGGAGTGCAGATGATAATGATTCAGGATGACCCCATGCCCACTGGAGCGGACAAGCCCCTGAGAATCACGGGGGATCCCCACAAAGTGCAGGTCGGCCTCCGAAGAGCTCACTGTGTGTCACCAGCTTTCACTTTACACTCATTTTTACACATTTTATGCCTTCAGTTTTCCACTAAATTCAGCTGGACTTATGTTATCTTCCACATCCTTGTCAAAATATTTGATTGTGTAAAATAAATAGAAATAAGAAATGAAGATGTGTTTTTTTTAATTTTTATATAGCAAGCCCGTGAACTTGTGGTGAAGCTAATCCGAGACAAGGACCAGGGAGACTTCAGGGTCGGCAGAGCAGACTTTGGATCCAAAATGGGTGGAAGCAGTCTGGATGTAAGAAATCACTTTATCAACCTAAGATACATTTGTCTCCTTCTATGACTTTCCTCTCACTGTCCTTATTGTTCCAGGTGGTTGTACCCAGATTTGCTGTTGGCATCATCATCGGCAGGAACGGAGATATGATCAAGAAGATTCAGAACGATGCTGGGGTCAGGATCCAGTTCAAACAAGGTACGAAGATAAAAACCCGCCCTAATGTAGTTAATATAATTAAAAGTAGTAATGTGTAATCTCTTAAACTGGTCGCCCTGTTAATCTTGAAACCCAACAACATGTATCTGTGCATTAAAGACAGCTTGTGTCATTTGTTTGGGAGTACTATTTGGTGAAAGTCTTTTACAGCTGTAATAAGTAGTGATTGAGCTCACACATCATTCATGGACAGATTTGTATTCATGTCCAATACTTTTGTTAGGACTTATTCACTACAAATTTTTAAATGTAAAACTGCAAGTCACTCAAATAAAAAAAAGTATATGGTCAGTCTTTTGCTCATTTAACTTAACTAACTTGTATTTTAGAGCAATTGGAAGTTAATTAGTATTTCATCTCGGAGCATTGAAAGACCTTCTGTGTCCCTTGTGTTTGTGGTCCAGATGATGGAGTCAGTCCTGACAGAGTTGCTCAGGTGATGGGTCAGCCCGACCACTGCCACCATGCGGTCCATCTCATCAATGAACTGGTCCAAACTGCTCAGGTTAGTGATTCTGCCTTCTGCAAACATCTGTCCAGTTAACATTGTGTTGAAGAAAATGTATTCCGCATTTTAAAAAAATAAAAATAAAAAAAATAAAAAATGTTTTTATGAACTAAATATGTGGGCATATCTTAGGTGTCGTACTTTAATTTTGCTCCGTGTAGTTTCTAAAATGCAACCATTTTCTGGCACATTGCACTGCTGTTTTGACCCAAAATAAACCTTACTTTTTTTTTTCTTACGGTTTGTTTGTTTTCTGATCATTTCTTAAGATGTTTGGTTATGGAAGCCCAGAGAAAACTTACCTTGTTGGTAAAAACAAATCAACTGCAAAAGTTTCTGTTATGAGTTTTAAATAAAGAATAAATGCCATTGTTAAATATCCATTAAAAATCATCTCTAAATTGTAAGGAATGTATACAGGGAGCCTGAACTTTTTCATCCAACTTATGATACATTCTGGGTCCTTTCCTGTAGGAGCGAGATGGGTTTGGAGGTGTATTGGGACGCAGAGGTCGAAGTGACTGCAACATGGCAGGTGGAGCAGGAGGAGGAGCAGGAGGAGGAGCAGGTGGCGGCTCTGGAGGACTGCAGGAGGTGACATATGCAGTACCTGCTGACAAGTGTGGACTGGTGATTGGCAAAGGTAAAGAACATATTTCCATTCAGCTTCTAGTATTCTATTTGGCACCTCAGTGAACCGTTAGGTGGTTCTTTGTGCATATAGCCAATACTTTTTGTTGTTGTTGCTAGCTCACTTAAAAGTTGCTTTAGGGGTGAGCGTGCCCGAGCTAATCCGTTTCTGGCTGTCTGAGAGAAATAATAGAGTCCATCAATATGAAACTCTTAATAAGGGTATAATGCAAGTCGCCAGATTGCCTTTTCTCTTTTTAATAACTGAAAGCCGTTTGGTGTTCGGCCACTGCGTGAAACTGATGAGAAGGGGAGGGGTGAGTGACCACCCTCCTATTCTCTCTCCAGGGCTCATGTATACAGCACAAGTGGCATTCATTGGCTTCACTAAGGGCTTAATGACGGGGATAATGCGTGTAATGTGACATTAATTGTTAAAGGTGCATAATAACAGCCCTCAATCATGTGGAAGGCTGCCTGGCATCTAATGAGGGTCTTTCAGCCCAATAGAGTGCAGCGAGGGAATGAATAGGAGGAATTAGCTTATTGGCTATTCATGCCCACTCTATTGCCAGCTATTTAAAAGTCATTGACCATTGCATTGGAAAGGGCTGCGAGTGTGTGTGTGTGTAGTGTGTGTGCATGCATGTCTCCTTGGTGTGTGTATGTGTGTGTGTGTGCTTGCAGTTGTGGGCGGGTTCGGAGTGGGCCTCTTTACCTAAGATAAAAACATGGCAATAGAAATGTCAAGTGGCTTTTGTGCATGTAGTGGGGAGAGGGAAACAAATAAACCTGGGCGTTGCGTCCCTCTCTCTGAGCATTAGCATATGAAGTGGGCCAATATGGTCGGGATGGCGGTGGGTCTGGGTGCTGTCAGCCGCCCCTTAAAGGGTGCGGTGATTAATATCTTTACGATGCCATATGCAGCCCATTGCCCCTCCGTTTTGACCCCCTTCACACACACAGACTCACACAGCTTGACGAATCAAGCCACCCACCAACCTGCTCAGACTTTATTACGCCATGAATTCAGTGCCGTAACGAGCATTATAATACGAAAGTCATGAATTTTGAGCTTAAAAATCTAAAATTCAAAGGTCCACTTTCTAGGTTTTCCTCTGCTTTCAGTTCAATCTCACAGTGGAGGTTTTTTTTCACCTGAAAGTGGACATTTCTATCAAAAACCTAATAAGAGGAGCCTTTTTGTGTTATTTCTCTGTAGAAGTCTACCGCTTAAGTCACGATTACAAATATTTACTACTAAATACAATTTTACTCTTCAGTTTGACATTTCTGTACCCTTATCAGTTAAAGTAGTTTTTTCACTTCCACAGAACAATCTAACGTTGTTGAAGCGAGATAGAAATGCTATCGGATTGTACAGCAAGTGGATTTTTGTTCTCGTATGCTTAGCCAAAATTCAATTCTTTTCTTTATTGTCTTTAAGTGGAATTGTGTTGTGATGCCTTTTTTTGTTTTTTTTTGTTTGTTTTTTTATAATTTGAGATGCCAAATCGGTGTAAATGGTTTGCTTCACACAGATAAATTGTAAAGTCAAATGTTCTGTGACTCAGCAGCAACATTATTAATCCCAGGCTTGCTGCTCCAATGCCCAGCTCCTCCTGTCAACATGTGAGCTTTGGCCAGAGCCACACAATGCCAAATAGGCGAGTTTGCATTTTCTCTCTGCATGTGTGAATTTTCTTAAACAGTGCAAAACATGCAGGTTAGGTGGTTCGGAAACTCTAGATTTCCTCTACTTGTGTCTTTGTGTGCGAGTCCTTTGATTAACAGTTGATCATGGTGTGCCTTGTATAACTAAAAAAAAAGAGAAATATAAAGAACTATTTAGCTTCTACTGCATAGACAGCCACGTTTTACGAAAGGGTTATCTTTCCCTGATAGTTATAGGAATGGACCAATACAACTATCCATGGGGGCAAACCTAGTTATTTCTTGATTAAAGGTACTAACTATGTCTTTAATGATTTAAATATGTATAACAAAAATACTCTCCAGTATGATATTGATTTTGAGCATTCTCAAATGCAAAGCTGCAGTTGCATTAGACCTGTCCTTGTTACTCCTTCTGGGATGTTTTCCTCCCTGGAGGCCTGAGAGTTTCCCCCCACCAGCAGCTAACCAGTCCATTGGCGTTGCCTTGAATGCGGTCACCAGTTGCACTTTTGTGTGCCCTCCTTTTCTCCAGCTCACTAAACCAGTCTCATTAATAAGGATGGTATTATCTGCCCTCACTACAGCCCAGTCCATGAAATGAATAGTCAGGGTCTTCATTGCTCTCTGCTGTCTGACTAGAAGAGCTCATAATGGCTTCATTAAGGCAGAAGTTTCATTTGGTTGACAATGGGTTAATGGCCCATGTGCAGTCTGTTGGCAGCAAGGAATAGGCTTGGGGAGGAGGAGAGGTTTTTGATGAGCGTTTTCATTGGGAGGTCAGCCAGGGTCATCCGAGTGTCAGCCACAAGTGAACAAATGTGTAATTGATGTTGGGACAGCCCCGGTGTCCCCCCGGGAAGCACCCTCAGCCCTTTTTGGTTCAGATGGGTATTGTGGAGGGGGGTAGCGTCTATGTGCCCCCTGTTCACTCCCTCCTCTCATCACACAGGACAACACCGAGTCAAGAATGAAAAGGCTAAAAGAGACAAACGATATCCCAGAAGGAGGATACGCTTCAATTTTGTCCCCTTTGCTCCTGCCAGCTATGTTTCATTTCTCCCTGCTGGTGTAATTGCTCTCCCCACACGTCGGGAAGCTGGCATCTGATGCAGCGGGGGGGAGGTGTGCAGGAGATGTCTCCTATTGTTTCCCGATTTGCATGGACGTTACCACAGAATGGTAGATAAGTGCAGAGACACAAGCCAGAGTCTTCATAAGGTAGCATCTATCGCACCACTTTAGTGAAGGGAGTCTGTGTGATGGCTCTCTGGCTTCATGCCACATGGGGAAGATGGTAGAGATGAGTTAGGGTCCCCATTAATGAGTTGCAGATTCACGTCTTCAGGAAACTTAAAACCATTTGATTACAGACTTGGTAAAGCTGGGGTTACAATTCTGAGTATTGACCAAAAACAAGCATAACACCAAGCTGTGTGGTGTCTGTGTTGACTTGGTTTTCAGACGCAACACGTATGAAAACATTAATAGTGTCTAGCTCATTTCTACGTAAAAAGAGGGACAACAAAAACCCTGCTTCCTTTCTCATTTCTATGTAAAGTAGGCATTATCGTCATATGGCTGCTTTTGCAAAGTTACAATAAATGTCGGAAGCAAAATCCCCAAATGTCTGATATCAGGAAGTTCTTTTTTTATTGAGCCACATACAAAAACATGTTGTATGTTTGTATGATTCAGGACTTAAAGAACGAGTTTATTAACCAATAGGTCAATTGACACAGAATTGGTTAAACTCTGGAAAGCCGACTGAACAATTGATTGGTTTTTCAAAGTGAGGATTTTGTGTTTTTCTTTATCTTCCTGTAACGTCTGACTTCCTCAGACCAGGGAAATCATCAGCAGATCAATCTACAATACACATTTGTAGTATTAATTGTTAGCAGCCGTTAATATTCTTCCTTATCGCTTGCTGCTCTTCCAGGTGGGGAAACCATCAAGAACATCAAGGAGCAGTCTCGTGCCCACGTGGAGCTGCAGAGAAACCCGCCGCCCAACACCGACCCCAACGTGCGCATCTTCTCCATCCGAGGCACCCCTCAGCAGTTGGAAAAGGCCCGGCAGCTGATCGATGAGAGAATTGGGGTAGGTGGTCTGGCTCAGGCCCGAAACTCTATTGTGTGTCCTGATATTCATGAGCGCACATGTCACTGAGAGCTGCGGCGCTGCTGTGGGCCTGGTGGCCGGCAGGATGTCACCAGAGGTTAAACATAAAGAATCCATCAAATGGACTTAATGGAGTGCATCAGCGGCCGGCCCTGCCCTCTGACCTTGCCTGTTGGCTTCCTTTTTAAACACAAGTGTGGTCTCTCACTCTCCACCTCTTCCCTTTCTCCGCTCTAGGGCCCAGGAATGGGAGGCAACAGCAGCTTCGGGATGAATCCCTACAACCAAGGACCAACCACTCCTCCTCAACAGTAAGCCTCCATTCCTCTAACAACGTGCACTTAAGCAGACTTAAGTGTAACAATGTCATCTGTAAAGCTGTTTTCAAAACAAACTGAGGTGAAAATTCACGCAGTCCGATTACAAATAAAGCAAAGCACCAGGCGACTGAGTATGCGTCTGTAACGAAAGCATTTCAGCGTTAATATCCTACTGACGTCGTACAAATATCGAAAATGGCAGAGAAAATGGTTGCCATAAGTGCTCACCTGAAGCTCTGAGACAAAAGGGAGAAGGCTTGTGGAAAAGTGACTTAAGCCAAATGATCACATGGCAAGTCCTGAAACGTATATTTGATGTGTTACAGATACAGTAAACCTGAAAGTGTGCTACTCGTCTGTGAAAGCACTTTTTATGCATTTTAAAATGAAATGGTCAATGTGAAGGCTTGCCAGATGAGCTAAATATTTTCCAAAATCCAATTTAATATGCGATGACAAACTAATTAACAAGTAGTCATTTGAAAGGTGAACTTTCAAGTGTGCATTTTCTCAAGTTTTCACTGGAGTTTGGTCTGAACACACCTTAAAGATGTCTTCCTAAGTTAGATACTCACACTGCATTGTCTGTTTGTTTTTTTTGAAGTGGGAATCAGACGTTCATGCCCGGAGGATGGGGGACAACTTTTCAAATATGGCAGCCTCAAGGCCAGCAGGACCACAGTAAGTGAAGACACTTCGGCCAGATATAGATATAAAAAGAAGAAAAAAAAGGAAATATGATCCTTTCCGAGATATATAATTGAGCTGCAATGAAGGAATGAAGCCCTGAAAGCACATTTCATTTTGATCACAGTTGTGTGTCACTGCAGTTTAATCAAAGTCTGCAGCAGGCTGTGATGGCTGTGCTTCCTGTGGCTAACCACCTCTTTCCTCTATGGACAGATTTGAAATGTGCCGTCGATGGAAATGATTAGGGAACAGATGAGAGCAGAAGGTGAAAAGCAGAGCGCTCTCTCAGTAACTGGTATTATCTGTGTCTGGTTTCAGGTCACAATGGATCCCAGACGGGCCAGATGGACTGGGAGCAGTATTATAAAAAGCTAGGCAAGAGAAAAAGATATTTTTTGATTAAGTGTCACTCTATAACTTTTTCCTTAAACTCTTTATTGTCTGTTCACACAAGCCTGATACAATCAGACATTTAGGAAAGATTATAGGCATAAATCCTTCTAACTTTAATTTAAAACCCTGTTCAACAAAACGGTTGGATAAAAGTTTTAGTCAAGATTTGTATTGTAAAAAACAAAATGTAACCTTCTGTTTGTTTTCAGGTCAGCAAAACCAAGCCCAGAGCTCTGCTCCCGAGTACAACAAAGCCTGGGGTGAGAGCTGCTGGAAGTGTTTCTCATGGGGACTGAAGGATGGGTTTTAGCTCAATCCTCCGTGTTTTCCTGCTCGTCTGTTGCTTACTGTTGTTTCCTCTCCTCCTCTTCAGGCCAGAGCGCTGGTCCTGCGTCTCAGCAGAGCTCTAACCCTGACTACAACGCTGCCTGGGTGGACTTCTACAGGCAGCCCGTGGCCTACTTCAACCAGGGCCAGACACAGCAGACACAAGCCCCGGGCCTTCAGGTGAGAAACACACACCTGCAGGATCAGGCTGGCAGCTTATTTATAACAAATCCTATAAAATGATAAGAAAAAACGACGTGTTAGTGTTTTTCTCAATACTTTCTTATCTTGTCAATCAGCTCAAAGCCCATTTGGTTCTATGGCTGCACAATTCATTCAAATGATATTCAAATTGTGATTATGGACAAGTGAAATATTCAAATTTCCGGAATCCCAATATTTCTTAAAGGCTAAAAATGTGTTGAATAACATTTGAATGAGTGATTTCGGAGCTGCAGGGATATCCGGGCCTACAAATCATATTCTACACTTTGGTACGGTTTCTATTGAAAAAACACACCATAATCATTTCAATATACTATTCAACGATAGAGGAGTTTGATAATAAATTAAAACTCTCCAATATTGCGAATCATATCGTAATTGCAATATCAGTCAAAAATAAACGCAATTACTTTAGTTTTTTTTAATCATGCGTCACACTTAGCTGTCACTTATTAAATCAGCGTTGAAATGTAATTATTAGCACATTTGACTGAAAACGAATACAGCACAGTTAAAACTATCAGTAGTTCTGCAGCGACTCTGATAGTCCCTTGGTTTTTAAGTGTTTGTTTCACAGTGGAGCTTTATTACACAATTCTTACTGGTGTGATTTGTTGAAAGTAGGAAAATCAAAAATGTCGCCAGATTTTTTTTTGAACAAATGTGTAACCAGATGGGTTTATTTATTTAAACCAATGATGAGCAAACTGTTTCCTCTCCAGGATCATTAGGAGAAGACGCCCAGGGGACAGACTTGAATCACTGAGGATGAAAACAACCCTTTTCTAACGGAGGGGGTTTAGATTTGCAACGCCTTGAAGACTTTTTTTCTTAGTGAGAAACACTAGCTGTAGAATGACTTATATGATAAAGTAATATTTCTAAAAATCAGGAACAGTTATTTGTTACTAAATGCTTGTGTACACTGTTATTTTGGATAGACAGTATCTGGGATCCCTTTTTGGACTTGAGAGAGCTGTTTTTGTTTTTCTATGTTTTCCTGTCTTTGACTCAGATTGTACCCGCCAAAATGAACCCAAGAGTTGTAACATTTCAAAAGGCAATATGATCTATTTTTTCTAGTTTTGTTGAAATGACATGATTATGTGCTTAGCAGTCTTGAATACCATTTGTCATAATGTCATTGTTTAAAAAAGATGTGTTAAAAATGTTTTCCTTTTACATAATTCAGTGAAATGAAACTGTGATGTTTTGTTACAGGAAATGTATTTTTGTTACACGGTTTAAAACACGGAATAATGTCAGCCAGTGGCAATAGTTCTTATTTAATTCCTGTTGTGCATTGTATGCTGTTTTTCATTGTCATTTTATTGTACTCTGGTTTAAAAAAGGTGCAATATCTTATTTCACTTTTGAAAACAAAGATGATTCTCTAATATTTTGACCGACTTTTAACTTGTAGTTTTAAGATGTTTTTTTTTTTTCAAATAGATGTCATGGATAATTTATTACAATTATCTGATATGATAGGATTTAGGGGGATGTTGCAAATAGCTTCTTTGCCTTTGCTACCTTGTAAAACTATGTATATACGCTCATATATTTGACTGTTAATTTAAAATATATATGTTTCATATATACTTATATAAAAAAATATTTTTTTTCCTGTGATCAGTGTTGCAGGAAAACTGTCCCTCTGTTTTTCTGTTCTGTTTTCGTACTGAAAATGTTCAAAGATTGTGAATGTGTGATTTGAAATTTGATGTTGCATCTTGTTATGAAGAAAATTAAGAAGTGGTAGATTTGTGTATGTTCTGTACCTGAACTATTCAAGACTGCTAAGCCGCTGTTCTTCTACCTGTGTAATAATTAATATAGTATTTTTATGTTTTAAGTATTATGATCAAAAGCTGTCTTATTTGGTACCTCCCAGTTCGCCAGCGCCCCCCTGAGCCCTGCTCTGGACCCCGGGGGGCGCTGGACTCAGTCCAATGCTAATAACTTTTTAATTATTTTTTTATTTCTTTGTGTGATCTAATATAAATGATGCATCATTATGGAAAAATGATTCTGGTATTAACGTCATTTCTTAATGAAAAGGGATATAATTTCAAAATGTCTAATGGTGTTTGTTTCTTTTCCTTATGTGTACAGTTAACAATGTATTAAAACAAATCCAGACTACATTTGTGTACTGCTAGAGATGATTGTGTGAAAAAATAATGTGACTTTTGTTGTATTCTGATTCTTGGTGTTGAAAAGTTTAGATGCATAGAAATAGATATATAGGCCAACTGTTTGTTCTCATGTTTTATAAGCAGAAAATATATATTTTCTATAGTTAATTGCAAGTTCTCGCATTCAAATAAATGTTCCGCAAGCCTCCCTTGTGGCTGACTAAAACTATTGGTACAAGTTCTTAATGGTAGCTGCAGCACTTTTCCACTGCTACACTTTACAATCACTTATATCATAGTTTTAACATTTAAGAAGGTGCATTTTATTAAAACATAGCTGCCAAAACAGAACAGCAAATGATTTCAAAAATATTAACAAGTACGCAATTGTTTCTGATTTGAGGGTCAAATCAAAAAGTGTTAAAATATGAGCATTTTTATGTAAAGTAGAATAATTTTTTCTTAAGACATATCAGAAACAAATCAGATTTTCTTCCTTACACCTGACTTTATTGGGATTTTGTTTATGTGCACAGTCTTTATTTCTCATTTGCATCATATCTGGGCCTGTTAAGTCAAACATCAGGTGGGGTTATTGACCCTATGAGTGTTTAAAGATGACCCTCTCATTCTTTTCAAACAGGATGGTGTTGCAAGTTGTGGCCACCAGACTTTGGTTTGTTCCTCTGTATCATCTCATGTCTCATTTAAATCTCTGCCTTGCTCAATTTCCTTCTCTTCAACATCTCATCGCTCCCTAAAAAAAACCTGTAACATTTCCATGTTGCCATCCTTGCACATGTTAACTGTCCAGCAGCAGCACGTCATCCCTCAGCCCTCCCCCCCCCTCTCTCTTTCAGCTTTGTCACTGCACATCTTTGCTCTCAGCGGGGGGGCTCCTGCCACAGTGGACCCTGGCGGCCCCATACCGTCAGCTGCATTGATGCGCTGCAGCTGTTTCCAAATCCAGCCCTTGATTTTGATCCTCTTCCTTTTTTAGCGCATCGTCCCGCAGGACACTCCTGACCCGGGGGTCCTCTGTGGCCGTCTGATGATTTAGTCGTTCCATGATCAGACTGATGTGGAGAGAGGTAACATTAATATTTATATAGACCACTCTTGGACACTTTATTTCTCCTTTTTCAAGCTGCAGAAATTGAACCCTCCAAATAAACAGGCATTTGCTGTAGGAGGTGTGTTTAGTGTGTGTCCCCTTCATTATGGACAGAGGAACAAGAAAACATATTTTGGTTCAGATTTTAAAACCATTTTTCAACATGTGCATTTTTGACTTTCCTATAAGCTACAAAACAATGTAATTAACGACATCTGTTTAAAAAAAATTGCAAAGACATCAAAGTACAATATTATACACTTTAAAAAACTTACAGCACATTTATTTCCACATTAAAATGGATACATTGCAGTTTCTGTGTGCGTACACTTTACTGTAAATCTGAGCGAAAGGTTGCACTTTATCTACATTTTTGTATTAATACATAACAGACTGTAATTATTTATGAAACTTTAAATAGCTGCATTCATCCAACACTAATCCTGTTATTTTACTAAAGTTGGATTTGAAATGCAAGACTTGTATTTTTTACTTGAAGTTTCCAACACTGAGGCCTGTAGGTTAAATCACTCTTTAAAAATGTGAATCAATCTTTATAGTCATGAATGGTTTTCTCTGAGTCTTATTGATCTGTTTGTATTGTCTGTAGCACAGGAGAAGTATTCACATCTTAAAAGCAGATATTTTAATAGAGGTAGTACAAAAAGTCCTGCATCAAGTACAAAAGTGTAAGCATCAAAATCTAATAAAAGTATACAAAAAAAGTTAATTTCAGAATAATTTATGTGATTGTGATTTATATTAATATTCATGTGCAAATATCACTAATGTTGCAGCTCATAAAGGTCAACTAATTGAAATGTATAACATGAAATCATGATTTATTAGCTGATTATTTGTATTATTTATATTTTGAATTGGCAAAGTAAGTAGTTGGATAATTGAGGAGAGACATATACGGTTAATATAAAATAAAATGTTAAATAAATGACATGTTCCTCAGATTTGTCCATAAACACAGTACTCACACAGAATGAAATGCATGTGGAGTGAGATGTTCGTGCACTGAGTTATAATGTTTATAATGCAGAGGATGAATCCGTTTTTGTATTCAATATTTAAGGCTTAACAATTTTAAAACGTTTTTCTTGCTGTGTAAATTAAGGTACACAGCTCCCTCAAATCAGGCAGGTGTCCCTTCTCTCCAACAACAGAGGGGGGAGGAAAGGCTCTTTTGGGGGGGGNGGGGACTTCCAGCACCTCACTCACCTTTGCAACAGATGAGCTGATCCTGCACAGTGAAGGACACCTTAATCTGCTTTTAATGAGTGTGTGTGTGTGTGTGTGTGTGTGTGTGTGTGTGTGTGTGTGTGCGCGTGCGCGCGCGCTCGCATGCGTGCTTCACTGATCCATAATGTGACAAAGACTATTTTTTTGCCACGTGTTTAATGTTTTCATGTTTTTTTTATACTTTAAAAAAAAGAAAATGGTGTTACTTTATTATTTCTAAAGCGTCACAAACTTTATTTTTTTAAAGCAAAATCTCAAGATAATCTCAGATTTGTATTTAGTTATTTTGAATTTTATATTCAAAGCCGTCTTTTATTGTCAGTTATTTGGTCATTAAAGCTTAAACGTTCACATGTATTATTTAAACATGACCGAGTCTTTTTTCTCCCTTTATTATTCTCCCCTGATAAGCGTTAAATTCTCCTTTTTATCTACAAACAAATGATTTTCTTTGATAGGTTTCCCACAAGCTCTTTGAAATAAAACAATTACCGCATTCTTTGTGCAATAATTGTCAATCATCCACATTAAATTGATAAGCTTTAAATGGACAGAATAATAGCTTAAATAGTTTTACAATGGAACAGCTAAGCAGGATGATTTGCTATTGCTGACATGCCCGCGGCTTTACCAGCTCCACATAATGCCATAGGTTAATGCATAAATAAGCAAATCAAATCCATGCGTTACCCCAATTCAATTCATTTAATTCCTCTTTAATAAAGAAGCGGCCCCACCCCCTGTCCCCCGCCATTTACCTCGGATTTGTGCGATGAATGCTATAAATGTAAATCAATCTAGATGAGAAAGAATCCCATTGAAAGAGCAGAGAAATTTCATCTGGGAAAAGGAGACAAATGTAGGAGGGGCCCGCTCATAAAAAGCAGCTGTTTCACAGTAATCTTTTTTCGTGCCCTGTCACTCACCTTGCCTTTTCACTATCTCCCCAGCTCAAAAAACCCCTCCGCTATTGTATTTAGTTGCCATATCTTCTTTCCCATTACATTATAATCCATATTCGTCCAGAGAGGGAGAAAGAAAGAGAGAGCACAACTTGCCCATTTCTCGGACAATCCCCTTGTAGTTGTTGGAGTGAAAAGAGGAGTGCATGGATGTCAAATTGCCCTCAAAACACCATGAAAGATTGATTTGCAGCACTTTTCAGGGGCCTGACATTACTTGGAGGGGAGCTGAATAGGGAACCTGTGAGCCGGGGATGGAATAAAGATGTCCTCTCTGCTGGAAAAGAAGCAAAACTGCCCATTTAGCCCCAGTCCATCAAGCCCGAAAAATAGGCAAGAGAGGAAAAAACACAGAAGACTGTGACTATAGAGAAGAAAAGGGCCGTATATACTCATCTAAACGTTGTCACAATACCGAGGGGGCTCCGAACATCCATGAATATTAAACCGCTTACCTCAACAAGGGCTTGAAAAAGTGAACCACGTCAAAGCAGCTTTGCATTTTTTGCTTGCGAACAATGCTGTAAGAAAAAACTCCACGTCGAGCTTGTTTCTATTCTTGTTATTCCCGCGCTAACTCCTCACAAAAAAATAATAATATTACCACCACATGAATACCAAATGCATGAGAAAAAAATGGGTGAGCAACTCCCAGACTCAATTACCCACTTCTGCGGGCAGAACAACTTAAACCATCAATTAAACTTTCAGAAAACCTGCTTTTATAATCTTCTGAAACTTTGTTATTTTAAAATGTTGTACAAGTTTTTTAATTCATATTCCATATATGAGCAACCTGTTGGTTTTTTTTGCACTATGATCTATTTTTGCAACACTAGGCTTTTTTTTTAGCACTAAACTTTACATTTTCTGATCTTAAACATAATTTAAAACGCATTTATTATCATTTTACGCAATTATGATACATTTGCAGCTATCAAAAAAACCTCGCTTTAATTTAAATGATTATGCATTAAGTGCAGACAATGACTAAAATAACGTGTGGCCCCTCTTATTGGTTGTCTGCTGTGTGTTTCAGTGTCTCTGCATGGTGCGCTGCAGCGGGCAGGTCCTCCTGGTGATGGGTGTGTCATTAATAAGTAATTAGACAGGGGTCACACCAGCCACTTATATAAAGGGACCCTCACAGCCTGCAGGGCAGCTCTACGCACAGACAGTCTGCAGCACAAGGACGCACTGAGGAGCAGCTCTCAGTGTCCAACTCTTCTCCTATACTCCTTTTGCTTCTTTTTCTCCACTTGCAGCTGTTTTTATTTTAGGGGGCTTTCTTTTTTGATTTGCAACATGGGCTCCGTATTACCCGCAGACGCTTTGGCACTCAAGTCTGGATTTAAGTGTCCTAGCCGCTCGCTGTCAGACGTTATCACCTCGGACATCCTGCACAGCTTCCTGTACGGCAGGTGGAGGAACGTGCTGGGAGAACACCTGGCGGAGGAGCGGCACAGCAGCAGCCCCAAGACCGCGTTCACCGCCGAGGTGCTGGCACAGTCCTTCGTCGGAGGTAGGCTGACATTCTGCTTTATTATGGGGCTATTTTCATACATGTAAATTCTGTTGTATCATACTGTTGTGCATGTTTGGGCCTTTTAATTGCATGTTTGCTGCCTAATTTAAGCATATATATTTTTTTCATTTAATGTGTTTTTTATGGAAATAAAAAATATGATTTAATTTTTTCTTTTTTTGTGTCCCCTGCAATTTCCGAAAAAGTGAATCACTGAACTCCATAAGGACTTTTTTTGTAATTACAATTACAGCCACATTTGTTTTTTTCCCCCATTTAATAATAATAATTGAACTTCAAAAAAATCCCACATCCTGCAGAGACACTAAAATAAACTTCCCTTTCTGTCCCAAACATTTATTAACCAAAGTTTTTCCCACTAACTTGTTGCTGCTTTTCTGCATTTTCTCTCAGTTTACTGCTTTTATTTCGACCCATTAAACGCGTTAACCCTATAGAGCTCTGCTCCTCGCGTTTAGAGGCTTGTTAGGCGTGTAACTGCCGCTGATTGAAAGACGCAGGGCATTAAATTCATTTGGTTAACTTTGTGCTTGACCTGGGAAAGTTTCCACTTAAACCTCGAGGAGAGAAAGGTTTCTTTTCTTTGAGATGTCCCGGGTTTTTATCCCGCATTCATCAATCTCCGGACAGTCTCTTTTCCTCTCTTGGCAGCTATGGGGCTCCGGAGCTTTTCTCTTTCTCTCTCCTTAAAAGATTTGCTGTTCCTCGCATAATGCACCGTGAAGGCTAAATCTAATGCTATTCATTGCATGTCAACCATCTAATCGCCTTTCCATTTTTTTGTTGCCGACATTCCTGAGTCTTTTAAACAAGTCCTAGTTTCTTTCAGCGCAAATTTATTGCTACAAAGTTCTTAAAAGGATAATGAATTTGGAATTAGCCGTTTCTTTTCCAGTAAACTTTAATGAATATCACATCTGAAGCATGACAAATTGTTGGACCCTGGGCAATAGAGGACCATTTAACCCCTGCTCGGCTCGGCTCACAGAAAAAAAATCTTTGATTTTGACATTAAAGAACCGCACGGTTTTTTCTTTTCTCCCTTTCTGGTGCGGATGAAAATGCTTTCCTATGGAGTTTTTCTGCACAACAAAAAGTTTCAATTCAACCAGATAATCGAATTAAACGGAGGATAAGGTGTAGCTTAATATTTCGTGACTAAAATAAGATCCAGTCCATTTTCTGCTTTCAGGACTTTTTCAGCAATCCTGTTTCATGAGATCCTGCTGAACAGTTTAGTCTCCTGGAGCTGCATTTTTGCGCAGTATTACTCGGGCATTAAAACAGATATAATGTTTTCTGACATGTTTCCCTTTTGCATGCTAACCTTTCTTCTTTCTTCTTTGTGCAGAGGTGCAGAAGCTGTCCAGCCTGGTGCTGCCCAGTGAGGTGATCATCGCGCAGAGCTCCATCCCAGGAGAGGGTCTGGGCATCTTCTCAAAGACCTGGATCAAAGCAGGGGCCGAGATGGGCCCGTTCACAGGGAGGGTCATATCTCCGGAGCACGTGGACCTGCTCAAGAATAACAACCTCATGTGGGAGGTGAGCAGAGAATAATGTTTTTTAATGATCCCATTTTTTAAATGGATGAATATGAGCAGAGCAATTGTCCCAACAGTGTTCAAGATTCAATCTTTTTCAGTTCAGTATAAAATCATCCAGCCAAACTTAGTTTTTATTGTATTCATTAATATTTGTTGATATTTATTTTCTTTAAAAAAAAATGGTTTCAGTAACTTAGTTTCAATTTATTTAATTTCATCCTGGAAAATAAAACATGTAGGTCCTATGTATCTTAGGCCGAGCAAAGCACAGGGGGGTCCAAGCACAGTGTTAGACCGTCCATGATCCGGAGTCTGTGTTTTATTACTTCCGCCTTATGTTGACGCTGTTTTCCTCGCTGTTGTGCGCCCAGGTGTTCAATGAAGACGGCACGGTGCGCTACTTCATCGATGCCAGTCAGGAGGACCAACGCAGCTGGATGACTTACATAAAGTGCGCAAGGAATGAGCAGGAGCAAAACCTGGAGGTGGTGCAGATCGGCAGCAGCATCTTCTACAAGGCAGTGGAGGTGAGAATAGACTTTAATTCTGTTGATCTATAAACAAGGACTCGGCCCTGTGGCGACTGAATAGGTTTTATTGACAACCAACAAGTATGTAAATATCTTTTAGAGCAGCGCCGCCTGTTGGCCCAAATGAAAATGGATTATGTGATTTCTGTAGTTTGGCATCTTTGGTCGTATGGTTGCACCAGAGAAGCAACTTTAAATCACATATTTATTGGCTGACCTTTTTCCCTGTTTTTCTCAGACTATCCCACCGGACCAGGAGCTTCTTGTCTGGTACGGAAACACCCTCAACACATTCCTTGGAATCCCTGGAGTTCCGGGAATAGATGAGGAACACCTGAAGAAAGCCAGAGGTGAGTCATTTGATGTAACAATGTTAAGGGTTACAGCTTTTTGTATCTGTTCATGGTCAACATAGGCTACATGAGCCAGTTTATATCATTGTGGTTAGGTTCTGATACATTGCTTTTATTATTTCTTAGATTAAAAACACACGGATAGATAGATAGATAGATAGATAGATAGATATAGATATAGATAGATAGATTTATTTATCCGAAGTTGGGAAATAGTTTTTTCACAACAGCATTTTGACAATCACTTATAATAAAAAAAGTAAGAAAAACACATTTTAAATGTAAAAACTAAAAACAGATATTTTTTTCAGAAGAAAATATATTCAAGAGAGTATCTACACACTATAAAATATACAGAATAAAATAGAAAATAAAACACTGTAACTAAGCAGCCCAAATCTGAGCCAAACTTTAAACTAATCCTCCCCCCTTTGTGTCTCCTCTCTCAGATGAGGCCCACCCCTGTGACGGCCCTGCCTCGTGCTCCCCTCCAGCCCTTACCACCACAGTAGGTCGCATGCGCTGCGTCATCTGCCACCGTGGCTTCAACTCCCGCAGCAACCTGCGCTCTCACATGCGCATTCACACGCTAGACAAGCCCTTCGTCTGCCGCTTCTGCAACCGCCGCTTCAGCCAGTCCTCCACGCTCCGGAACCACGTGCGCCTGCACACCGGCGAGCGGCCCTACAAGTGCCACGTGTGTCAGAGCGCGTACTCCCAGCTGGCAGGCCTCAGGGCGCACCAGAAGAGCGCGCGGCATAAACCGATGGCACACGCGGCAGAGATGGCATCCAAAGTGTCCCCCCCTCCCCAGCAGATGTCGGTCATGTCCCACCAGCACCAGATGCCCCCCATGGTGCACCACATCCCCACCATGGTGCTATGATGACAGGAACATGGAGGGGACAGACAGGCAACGCTGCACTTTAGACGAGGGGAGAAGTAAAGGACCCGGATGATGAGACAGGCCTTCATAAGGAACTGAACTGATGTGATAAAGCATCTCACAAAGACATTAATATGTTGCCTTTTTGTATTGCTTATAGTGATGATGCTGAAGTGCAACTCTAAAGATTTTTCAAAACATGTTGTTTACTGTGTAATCTTTAAACAAAGTGTCATATATCACTGTCATATTTACACTGTGTTTATTCTGCGTCACATCCTCACCAGCTCAGGTGAAACACAGTCAGAGGTTTGTACAGCGAGTAGAATCCAGTGTACATTGTTTCAGCCGCATCCACACACTGTAAACTGAGATTGTCACTTTAAACTTGCACAGACTGTATACTATACTGTTGTGTAATCGTACGATTGTATAGTATGCTACTGTACATGTGAATGTAAATACATTTGTGCTCCCTTCTATTCTAAATAAATATGATATGATATTACAACATTTTGTTTACTTCTCTTTCATGTGGTTGACAGTGATTTATCTGATATTCTGAACAATCTGTGCTTATTGTATTAGCTTTAAAGTGTCTTTACTGTAGGCTATTTTTATTATATGCACACTTGGCTCGACCAAAAATCGTTTATAAATGTGCTATATAAATAAAACTTGATTTGATTTGATTTATAATAGTATGAGATGAACAAAATATAGCTGTCCATAATATAGCATAGTGTAGTTTAATTAAATGCACTTTCAAAGATAAAATACCATTTAAGAGGAAAGAGTCCATCACTTAAACACTTCTTTTATAAGTGCACTTTTTGACATGAAACAATCATTCTGAATGATTGTAATTCTGAATGTATTAACCCTATAGAGTGGCAACTTGTCCTGTACAGAAGTGATTTCTCGAAATTAAATGTTAACCTTATTTTTGGCAGGTGTTGTTATGTTATGCTGAGTCTTGGTGCATGTGTTTTTAATGTATTTATTAAACTGTAAAATGGCCCAAAGACTATAAACAGATAGACATAAAGACTATTTTACTTCCAGCTTAAAACATTTAATTGATAATAAGGGAAAGCATTTTTTGAAATATATGTCTATCATCGTTTTTTCTTAAATGTGTTTTTTTTATCATACACTTTATGAGCAGTTGTAAATGGTGGACCATATTGTGTACTCCAACTTAGTGATTTAGTAAGTTCCGTATTATGAGCTAGTGAGTGAAAACATGTTTTGAATATTATTCAAATATAACATCTTATTATTAAATGAACCAGTTTTCTGTCTCTCTTCAGGCAACAGGTAGTTGCAGATCCTTTTTCTTCCACACGATAGCGCCAGATACCCAGGAAAAAATAGTCTTGAGCGAAAAGTGTGCTTTTCCTGCAGAATCAATGTACGGACACTTTAATAACACATAATGTTTATATTGATACATGATCTTTACAACCATTTATTTATGTGACTGGATGTATTTTCTGTGCTGACCACATTGCATTTCTCCCATATAAATGTTGTGTACATACAGTACATGTTAACCTTTGAGCCACTGCTGAACTTGTCTGCTGTCAGACATTACCCAACTTCCCAACAAGGAGTTTTCAGGACAAGTCATCATTAAAACAAGAACAGAGCAACACAGATCAACATGCTGCAAATACTGTATATACATTTAATAAATAAATAAAATGGAGGACAACGGTGGGCTTCTCCTCTGCCCAGAGGGATTAGGAAGGATTTTGACTGGATGTTTTTCCATCACTGGAGACTGTCCACACGTTCTGCTCATCACCTTGAAGAACACCAGACAGTTTAGACCATCTACATGAATACTTATTTCAAAAATGGTACCATATCACCCAAACTAAAAGCACCTTTATCCTGGTATAGACATCCTGCTGTAGTCCTGTCCTTCTTTGGAGAACCACAGCAAGAAGCTACCATCTCAGAGGCATTGCGCAGAACTGAAGGAAGACAATGTGTAGCAGACATTAATTATTCTTTTATCTGTTTGTAGTATCCGCCACACTGCTGGTGAGATGATGTTGTGGCAGGTAACCTGACTCCACCCCTATCAGGTTAAACATGCTCCATTTTACTATAGCATACTATGTTTGTTTAGGTTATTCATTGATTCAAAGATGTATAGTCTTCTTTGTCAAATGCACATCAGTTAGTGTAGTTGGAAATGCAAACATTAAATCCCAGGCTCCTCCAACAATTTTAACTAAAGTGAAGACATCAAAAATAAATAAAAAATTGCGAGAGACATAATGTTGAAAGTAAAGTGCAGAGGATTAAAATCTAAAATAGAGTAAGATTAAAAAAGAGGAATTAAGGCTTTATTCAAATGGTTCCTCACCAAAATAATAATGCTGTATATGTATCTCATCACAAAGAATTTCTTTTAGGAAGCATGTTGCCATAAAATTGTATTATGATGTTTTAATACTCACCGGAGAACAGCAGTCATAGCATGGCTCCACGTTGTGTTATTCCTTACCAGTGTGTCTTGAAGTCATCTGCTTCCTTGTGGTCAGTGTAATGATGTGTCTGCACTGACATGCACTATAAGACAATGACACAGCATTTCTGCCCCACACTGGTACTCAAGGTCACCACATAGATACAGGAAGTATAGTATTACTTATGTTTCCCTTGCACATTCACTTCAAAGACATGACAATGAGGAATAAAGGAGGTAATGCACTGGCAGTAAGATAAGAACAGACAATGATGAGGGATCTTTTCATCCTAAGTGTAACACAAATAACAAGTCATATGTCTATCATGAGCATTTGGTTGTGATAACAACTGCAATCAAGGTACAAAGACTGGGAAGTATTGTATGTTTTATTAGATATATGAAGTGACAAAATGATTGTGTCATTTTAAAGTCAAAAATAAAGTATGGGCTTCTTATTTCTCAATTTGTAATCTTCACCATTTCCAGATAAAGCTAAGAGGTTGTAAAAATAAAGGAAACAAATGTCATTTTTTCAAAATGTGAAGAATAAGTGGTCCTTGGTCTTGGAATGACCTTCAATCACCCCTCAAACTGACGGCACTTGTCTCGATAGCATGTTTTAAATTGAAGTCTGAAATCCTTACCACCAGCTGCTCTTGCAGTAATAAGTAGTGCACCTTTCTTACTGTCCTAATGTGCACAATGTAGTTACTGCTTTTTCTTAGCTATGTTATCTGTATTTTATATGTTTGTGTTATGTGTAACGTTGCTGCCTTCTTGGTCAGGTCAGCATTGCAAATGAGATATTATCTCAATGTTTTTATCTGGTTAAATAAAAAATAAAATAATAAGTTAGGAAATGAACAGAGGTAAACAATACTCGGATATTTAAGGTAGAAGTAACAATACCACAGTTAGTCATGCTATACCATTTGGAAGAATGTATTGTATTTACATCAAAGTAAACCTTTTTTTCTTTCAGAATGATTAATTTCAGAGCAGCATATTAGCCTATATTATTGGATGATGATGATTAATGCATGTACATCACTTTAGTGTTGCAGCTGGTAAAGGTGAAGCCAGTTTTTAATGATTTAAACATGTGCAATATTTGCTTCTGAGACGTAGAGGTGTTGAAGTATTTAGTAAGCTTCACGTTTCATAAACAATGTCAGGGTAAGGGCTTAATGGTTTCATAGAGCAGTATGAAAATCAGGAAATACTTTAATATAGACATTGTAATAAAACAAGTTAAGTTAAATATAATAACGACAATGTTGTTGTTATTTTTTTAGTAAAGAAATACAAAAAATGGACAAAATAAATAATGAATAGAAAATAAAAAAACTAGCAAAAGGACAACATAATGAGAAATAATCTTCCAGAAGGATTGCACACTGTTCTATTCTTTTCTAAAACGGTAGTAAATCAGGGATAGATTGATTTGGCCTTGTTGGCGCGATGATGTTGTGATCTGTCGGTAGAGTCTGATTCCGGTCGATTCACCGCTGCTGTGGAGGATTGTTGTCATTTTTCTGTGGCTAGCCTTTACTGCTAGCTATCCGTTTGATTTCTCTCCAACATACTTTGTTCCAGCAGGTGGGTCATAGTTTATGTCAACAACTTTGTACTGAGCCAAGCTTATTTACAACTGCAAAGAAAGCATCTGTTTGTGAAAGTAACCGCGAGTTCCCAGAAATAAATGTCGTAGTTATAAGTTGAAAACAAATGTCAGCTAACAGCTAGTTAGCTAGCTTAGCTTAACTTTAGCTGGATTGACATTTCTGGTTAGCATAGCTATACATTAATCTGTTCACGGATTTTGCTGAACAAACAGAATGGCAGCTAAATGTCAGATTTGTAGCTAGTTAATGTGTCGTAGGACAGTATGAATGCCGGGCAGTTTATTATCAGTGTAAACACAGTAACTTGTTAGGAGTTTTACGCACAGTGAAAGCAAATGTCCATGTTAGGTCATCTTCAAACGACGGGTTGTTTATCCAGAGAAGAGCTGCATTCATTTAGAAGGAGGAAGACGACAGTACTGGTTGATTGTGATTAAGTGTATTAGCTTGAAACCCCTTTTTTTTAGCTCGTTATTGAGGAAATGCCACGCTAGCATGGCTCGGTCCCATTCTGCTTTTGTACATAAACGCCTTCTTTATGCTTCCCTTTTTCTATCAATCAATCAATCAATCAATGTTTATTTATATAGCCCAATATCATAAATGTTACATTTGTCTCAGTGGACTTCACAGTTCGTACAGAATATCAGTATGACAATACGACACTCTGTCCTTAGACCCTCACATCCTACAAGGAAAAACTTCCGGAGAAAACCCACAGTTTGAAGGGGAAAATGGGAGAAACCTCAGGGAGAGCAACAGAGGAGGGATCCCTCTCCCATGACGGACAGACATGCAATAGATGCCGTGTGTAAATTGAAAATATAATAAATGTGCAACATAGGCAGCTCTGAGTAAAAAATTACACGGTAAGAGGCCATTATGGAGTATCTGTAAATGTACTGACTTGCCAAACATGATGGTGATAGCTTTATCGAGCTGCTCTGACAGCAGGAGAACTGTTTGGCTGAACACAGATCAGTGCTGGCTTTGTATTGTAACACAAACCAGAGGGACAGCTCCCAGCTGCCAGGCTCAAATTAGTCTCCTGAGAGGGGGAGGGGGCTGCAGTTATTTAAGGGTGCAGTGGGCAAAATAATATGAAAATGATTATACCTATGCTATGCAGTTTCAGAGTTTCTCTTCTCAATTCTTTCCTCAGTTTATAGTAGTTCTGCAAAAAAATTTTTTAAATCGATTATATGGAAATCAGAAGATTCTACATCTTCCAGATAAGAAGTTTTCAATCGTTCATTCAGACATGTACCCCTTACAATATCCACGAGTATTCTGGGGACCCCCTTCTTGTTTGTACCTTGGAATAATTTGATATAGGTTTTTATAAATACTTATACCACTTATACAAAAAAAGGAAAAACATGTATTTATAACATGACATTTGAAATAAATCAACACATTTTTGTTATTTTTAAGATATCAAATACATATCTGGCTGAGTTTTTAAGTAAAATATTACACAAACATCTACAAATGTTTAATTGAATTGAATGTTAAAGCAATAAAACTTAATATTTTTGAACAAGGTGTGTGTGTGTGTGTGTGTGTGTGTGTGTGTGTGTGGTTCACAGGATGTTAGGATGGAGTGTGGGCCAGTTCTGCCGGACAGCCTGGTGTTGGAGATCTTCCTGCGTCTGCCCCATGAAGCCGTGCTGAGCGCTGGTCTGGTCTGCAGACAGTGGCTGGCCGTCTCCAGAGATGAGTTCCTGTGGAGGGAGCTGTTCTACAGCTTCTACCGCATACCTCGCTCTGTACCTCGACACCCAGGTAAATAATCAAAGTCACTGAAGAAGTCAAAACAAAAGTCACTGAGAACAGCTTCGTTGATCAATTCTTGGACTGTTTACAACTTTAAATATCCCCTTATCTTCCTTTGCTCAGCATCGGTGTCATGGTACAGGGAGTTCAAGCGTTTGTTTGACTGCATCCCCTGTGTGGAGGTTCAGACGCTGGTAGAGCACACTGACCAAGTCCTCCACCTGGCCTTCTCTCACCGGGGTCACCGCTTCTCCTCCTGCTCCAAAGACTGCACCGTTAAGGTAGGCATTAAACCATTATTCAGGTTACTTTTATTGCAAATCTTATTTTCTGGATTATTTGAAGGATAAACATCCCCTCTCTTTTCTTTCTTATCCTGTCCTCTGGCTTCCTGTGTGCAGCTATGGGACACAGAGCGGCCAGATGGAAATATCTCCATGGTGCACAGCTCCAGCATGCGGCAATTCAACTGGGGCTACACCCAGTTCTCCCAGTTCAATGCTGACGATACCCTGCTGCTGGTGTCCGGGGTCTACCTGGGTCCCCACCACTCCTCGTCTGGGGAAATAGCTGTCATTAGTCTGGGTAAGTACAACGGAAATACCAAAACAGTCATGCCTCGTCATTTTCTGTTGAAGTACATCTTTTATTTTTTCCCAATCATTAGTGGTAGTCTCTCCTGACCTTGTGCTTCTCCTTCTCCTCATGTCTCTTAACACACAGATAATTACACGTTGCTGTCGCGTGTGAGGAACAAGCCGTACGATGTGTTTGGCTGCTGGCTGAATGAGACCCATCTAATCTCTGGGAACCTGCACTGGATCGGCAACATGACGTCCTGCTCCGTGCTCTGGCTCAACAAAGCCTTCCAGGTGAGAACAGCAGCTACTGTCAGACACGTGAAGAAGATGAAGAATTACAGGAAAATAGTTTGGCTTGTATTTTGTGGCTGGATAATGTGATTTTGTAATTTTCTAGAGCAACTTAAAAAGCGTCACACGTTTCTCTGACACATGCTGCAATTGGTGTCTTTTTCCCACTGTTGCAAACAACATTGAATAGATATAATATTACAAATTATAAAAAATGTGGTCCTTTTTGAAACATTTCTGCTGTTTTGGTTTAACTAAGAAGCTCACCGGTTTGAAAATAAAGAAGTATGTCTTCATTCTTGAATTAAAGTGGACCTATCATGCTATATTTGAAACATATATTGGAGGGCCATACCTACGGTGGCCCTGAAGTGCAAGACACCACAGCATTTCAGAAAACAACACAGCATTTCACAAAACACAACAGCATTTCACATTGGACGGAAAGGGTATTCCTTTAGGGAGAACACTTCTTGTTTATGATTGGACAGAGCCAGCCAGAGAAGCACTGCTGTGATTGGTTGTTTTTGCTGCCAGTCAAGAAATGAAGCTTCGTGATTGGTCAACGCCCGACAGCGCAATATGTCCCAGTCTATGGTCCCAACACATCAGCCGCACACACTCAGAGCTCACAGCTCCTCATATCTGTTCAGAAACTGGACAAAAGTTAAACATGTACAAACCACAGACTGTCTATGTCATGGCGAATACAGTCGCTGCTTTATTTATGTCTGTATCATGACGTTGTTGTGAGTGTGGACGGAGCAGCTACAGGTTAGTTTAGCCTGATGGATCCGATTTCATTCAGAAAACACACATTTTAAAAGCTTTTCGCCTGCCGTCTTGTCTGCAGACTTGTCAAAAGCGTTAATCATAGTTATCTACTAACCCGTTATCAGTATGTATTACTTCGGCATCACTTTTGAACGTGTAATTACAATTAAATATCACGGTCAAATATGTCTCATTTTAGTTGTAGTTGGTATCTTCCAATAGGTTGACATGGAGGTACGCCGCCGCCCCCCTCCCAGCGTGTCTTTGTTTAAATGACAGGAGCAAACACAGCTGACAGCCGCGGTGAAACTTCGAGCGATGAGAGCAAATGGTGCGAATATTGGGGTAGTCTAAACATAAGTATTTACATGGAGGATAAGCCCTTAAAAACCATTAATTAATAAAGCATTATATTCTGTGGTTTACCCTGTCATTCAAACAAACGCTGGAGAGGGGGCGGGGGCGATCGATCTGGCTAAACTAACCTGTTAGCTGCACCGTCCACACTCACAACCAACGTCATGCAACACATATAGTAGCAGCACGACTGTATTCGCCATGACAGACAGTTCTTGTAATTTTGTTATATGTTTTAACTTTTGTCCAGTTTCTGAACAGATTTAGGAGCTTGTGAGCTCTGAGTGGTGTGCTAAAAACTAATGGCTGGATCGTGTTGGGCCAATCACGAAGCGTCATTTCTTGACTAGCGCAAAAACAACCAATCCACCGCAGTGATTCTCTGGCTGGCTCTGTTCCAATCACAAACAAGAAGTGTTCTCCCGTAAGGAATACCCTTTCCGTCCAATCTGAAATGCTGTTGCGTTTTCTTGAATGCTGTAGCGTTTTCTGAAATGCTGTGGAGTTTTCTGAAATGCGTGGCGTTTTCTGAAAGTGTGTAGCGTTTTCTGAAAATGCTGTGGCGTTTTCTGAAATGCCTGTAGAGTTTTCTGAAATGCTGTAGTCGTTTTTCTGAAATGCTGTAATGTTTTCTGAATGCTTGTAATGTTTTCTGAATGCTGTGGCGTTTTTCGAAATGAGGGTTGTTGGTTTTCTGAAATGCCTGTAACTGTTTTCTGAAATGCTGGTAAATGTTTTTCTGAAATGCTGCTAGTGTTTTCTTAATGCGTAATGTTTTCTCGAAATGCCGTGTAATGTTTTCTGAAAATGCTGTGCGTTTTCTGAAATGAGTTGTGTTTTCTGAAATGCTGTAATGTTTTCTGAAATGCTGTAATGTTTTTTCTGAAGATCTGTATGTTTCTGAATGCTGTAATGTTTTCTGAATGCTGTAATGTTTTCTGAAATGCTTGTGGCGTTTTCTGAATGTGTAGCGTTTTCTGAACATGCTGGTGGAGTTTTGGTGAAATGCTGTTGTGTTTTCTGAAAATGCTGTAGCAGTTTTCTGAAATGCTGTAGGCGTTTTCCCTGAAATGCTGTGGGAGTTTTTGTGAAATGCTGTGGCGTTTTTTGAAATGCTGTTGTGTTTTGGTGAAATGTTGTGGTGATCTGCACTTCAGGGCCCACCGTACATACCTATATAGCAACATGTCTGTGAAGTTTTTTTTCAAAATACCAAACAGATCATAGATTTTAGGCCATGCTCATTTCGCTCTATTTGGCTCTTTCCAGCCCTGTTTTTGCAAGGGCCTGATTCTGTGACGTAGCCTTTAATGCAAAATGAGCTGCAGGCTGACCACACGCTCCCCGCTGCAGGAGAGGGGAGTGTGCTCTGATCAGCTGCTGGGCGGGTCAGAAGAGGGGAGAAAAGAGATCTCCGTCCTCCGTGTTTTATTATTATATTATTATATCAAGTCGTTATAATGTTGTTTAAAGCATCAATAAATAACAAAGAAGGACTTTAACGGCACTTTTCTAAATTTTCGTCCGGAAGATTTAAACTATTAACGACATGTTGACCGGCGAAAAAGTTCTAACTGGAAACTCTGCGAAACTCTGCCGCACGGTCCCCTCGTCCTTGGAAGAGGCGGAGAGGTGGGTGTTTAACATTAATCCTATATTCACTGTAGTAAAACACCTCGATGTGGAGGGCATAGGCGGATTTTGCGGGGGGGCAGGGGGGGCATTGCATCCCCTAGTGGCTGAAATATGTTACAGCATTACTACGTCTGAAACTGTTACAATAGAAATATTTCGTATATCAATATTTTAA
>NW_011333191.1:43359-99011 GCF_000735185.1 Notothenia coriiceps | reverse complement strand
GGAGGGAGGGGCTCCGTTCGCAAACCGAGGACGACGACAATCAGTAACGTTAAGGGAGGGAGTGACATTAAGAGAGGCCAATCAGGTGGTCGTCTACTGTTTGGTGGGTGGAGAAGCGGAGAAGGGTTCCTTGCTCCTGGCACGCCGTCCTCAAAGGTCAATCTGAAAAAAGCGGGCCAGTTTGTACAGGCAATTTCAAAAAAAATTTAGAAAGGCCCTGTTTTAATCTTTTTCACCGGCCAATTTCCAGAAGAACAATAAATAACTCGACAATTTTGTTTAATTATTGCTTTGACTAATTATTATATTATATTTTTTTGTGCCTCTGCCTCTAGAGAAAAAGAGGGGGGAGGAAGACTGTCGGTCGTTCGATAGTCTCGGTGTGAGGGGAGAGGGACGTCCCCCCGCACCCAGTCGGACGTTCGAGTAACCGTAATTTTTCCGATGTCAGTGTCTTCTAGTTCGGGAACCGGTTTTGTCCCCGGACCTTTCCTCCGTTTTATCTCGCTCTACTCCCGTACCGATTTTAGATACTAGACAAACCATAAAAACTTTTTTGAAGGTGTCTGTAACCAAAATAATCCATACAATGCCACCGGACTTCACGTTCGTGGTGGTTTGGTAAAGTGTTTGTGTTGTCGTAAAGTTTTTTTTGCGGTGGTCGTAAAGGTGTTTTGAGGTGTCGTAAAGGTCCTTTTGCTGTCCGTAAAGTCCCTTTTGCGATGTCGTAAAGTCTTTTTGTTTGTCCGTAAAGTGTCTTTGAGGTGTCGTAAATCTTGTTGCGAATGTTCGTAAGTTCTTTTGCGGCGTGTCAGCGGAGAATAAACAGAAGGGCAACCATGCGCGGGAAGTCTTCTTCGCTGCTTTTGTGGCAGACTACAGCGCCACTTACAGGCCTGGCATATGTACTACAGCGTCTCCAGCGCTTTCGAGCGGCAATGGCCGGCCGTGGCCCAACCCCACATTCCCCTGATAGGTGGAGTGTTGGCCATATAGGCGGAGCTCCTCGTTCCTGACATCAGAGATATTTCAAATCTGTATCAGATCCGTTGCAGCCCCGTTTTTAGAGATTTGGGTATGGAGGAAAAGAGAGAGGGTTGTGTTTTCTGACACTTGGTGAGTTCCCTGACACACTGGGGACACATATTCATGTATAAAACACGTACTGCATGATAGGTCCCCTTTAAAATAAAACGCTTCCACCGAATCGTCCGACCTCCTCATCTTTATCCTTTTCTCCCACAGGATGTTGAATCGGAAAACGTCAACGTAGTCAAGCGCCTCTTCAAGATCCAGAACGTCAACGCCAGCACCATCCGCACAGTGATGGTGGCTCACTGCCGTCGCCATAACAACCCAGACTTGGTGCTGGACTACGAAGCTCAGACCCAGGCTCGGAGGCAGAAAGAGCAGCAGCAGCACCAGCCACTCCTCTTTGATCTGGGGGCCTCCGGTAGTGAGGAAGAGGAGGAGGAAGGGGAGTTGGGAGAGGCTGCCAGGCTCCCTACCGCACGCCATGCTCAGCCCACCATCTCCGGCATAGAGAACGTTATACAGGTGAGTAAGGAGTGCAGTTTTAGCTGTTCCTTTGAAGTGATACTGTTCTTCATTCTGCCTCTTTTCGTGCCTCCTATTAGAGTCGTAAAAATGTAGGTCCAACGGAGATGGCGATTGAGACCCACTTGGCCAAGATGATGGGCAAAGCGCACACGAAGGCCCCTGACCCCAGCCTCATCGTGCCCTCTGACCCCGGGGAGGGAGAGGACAAAACGTACTTACTCTTCACCACCGGCAGCCTTACATACTCCCCTCACCAGATAGGTAAGATCCATTCAAGGCTGCGGCATCAAAGCTAAAGCGTGCAGATACAATGACTGAAATGTGCAGATGGGTTTATTAGAAAGAGCTGGAAGAGCTAATAGTTCTCCTGTAACAGTGAACTATTCACCCCTCCATTGGTTTCCCCTCTCTTTTCTTAAGCATCTTTATTATAACTGCTTTTTTATGTTTTTGTATTTTATTCTCTATTTTTCTGCTCTTATCAAACCATACTATGCTTCTATTGATTTACTTATATTCTCATAGCTATGCATGTGTTTTTATTTGATCCTTCCTGTGCGTTTTCATTCTTTCTGGTCGACGTTTGTTTTAAATGTGCTCTATATCAAACTCTATCTCAGGTATTAAGCTGATCAAGCCCGAGCAGATGACCACCAGCGGTCCTGTGCTCGGGGAAGAGCGGAGTTCAGATGAGTTTTTTGATTCCTTGGACCATGTTATTGATATCCACGGACACATCATCGGTATGGGCCTTTCTCCAGACCACAGGTTAGTAAATGTTGTACAGATTCAGCATGCTTCAATGCAGGCTCATATAGGTATGAACTTTAATGGGGACTGTGACGTAGGGCTGCTCGATTATGGCAAAAATCATAATCTCGATTATTTGGGTCAATAATTGATATCACGATTATTAAAAACGATTATCCATTTACTTTGAAAACATCAATTTATTGAAGAAAAAAATGTTGAACTGTATGTTTTTAACAGTTGATTACCCTGAACTTTAAAGGTCCCATGTCATGCTTTTCTGGTTATTACCCGTCCCCTTCTGTGTTATGAAGGTTTTTATGCATGTAAACGGTCTGCAGAGTCACAAACCCTCAAACCTGTAGCGAGTAAAACTCTAACACAGAAAATACCTCCCCAAAACGCCTTGTTGGAGATACGTCATTGTCCATTTGATTCTTCCGGGTACGCATGATGTCAACTGTACCCGGAACGA
The DNA here is from genome assembly GCF_000735185.1 of Notothenia coriiceps. Taxonomy (NCBI): domain Eukaryota; kingdom Metazoa; phylum Chordata; class Actinopteri; order Perciformes; family Nototheniidae; genus Notothenia; species Notothenia coriiceps. The sequence goes on along the minus strand of NW_011333191.1, from coordinate 96,226 downwards.
AATGGACCAATCCGTGGAGCCGTTACGTTAAGCCCCCGCTGATTGGTCCAAATGAACCAATCCACGGACTTCCTCACACACACACTCAGTGCATGCAGCTCTACTGATCTCTCCTCCCTGGCTGCAGGCTGATAACAGACAGTTAGGATCGCGGCGAAATTCTCTCTGCAGACCCATTCTCACAGCGTTTATCAACCTTTTTCTTACTCAATATCAAGCCACACTTATTGTTTTTACTTCGGCTGTGACTTTGTGTGTGCTCAGGATGAGTTTGGCTGTGTTCGCTGTGTATCGCTAAACAAGGAAACAACACCTCCACGGAGCTCAGCGCGATTCACAACGTCCCGACCAATCAGAGCACACTGTGCTCACAGGGAGGGGGGGGGCTGGAGCTACTGGAGCTACAACGAGCCGTTAAAGGCAGAGAGTGAAATTCAGTGAATACACGTAGTTTACAGAGGTGCTGTATGAGAAACCAATGTGAGTTTGGAAAATTGCACAATATAAATCTATTCTAGTAGACCTCAACAATGGAATTATGATCAGTGGAAATGGCCATGACATGGGACCTTTAAGTATAATTCAACTGAAAAACCAATAAAAAAAAAAAGATTATAAAAAAAAAAAAAAAGTCATAATAATAAAAAAATAATCTTTTTATTTCGATTACGTTGTTTTCGTAATCGTTGCAAGCCATAATCCTAATTAAAATACAATTAATTGAGCAGCCCTACTCTGACGGTCTGAAAAGGATTAAAGAAGCCAAAATCTCCCTGAAAAACCTTCCCAAAAGGGAGAGCTATGTTAATGGATGAGATGTCTGTTATCATATTGATCTAATCTGTGTGTCTGGGTACTTATTGCCATTTAATGTATAAGCACACTTTGTTTTCACAACATGAAAAACACTATCATAATGGCGTCATCTCTCTCCTTTTATGGATCAGGTACCTTTATGTGAATAGCCGAGCTTGGCCGGCGGGCTGTGTGATCTCTGACCCGATGTCTCCTCCTCCCATCGCCGAGGAGATCGACCTCCATGTCATCGATCTGAAGAGTTTGAGGGAGGAGAGGAGGAGCCTGCGCGCTCACCGAGCCTTCACGCCTAACGACGAGTGCTTCTTCATTTTCCTCGACGTCAGCAGAGACTTTGTTGCCAGGTGAGTGGACAAAGACGTGTAACTTTCCATCGATATATGCAGCTTTCACAGATGCAGGCTTCACCGGTAATAAACCTGGGTATTGCCCTTGCCGTGTGAAAGAAGTGATACTGAAACTGTGGTGAACTTGTCACTGCTAATTGACAACTCGTGTCGTTGAACTGTGTTTTCCTGGCATACTATATTGACAGATGCATCACAATGATTCTGTTTTTACATCATGCTCATCATTTGTAAATTCTTAACTGTTTTGGCATTGACAACTTACAAAATGTAGGAAAAACACTTGCAATATTACATTTGAGGTTTCATTTTAGGAGCAAAATAAAATAGAAGATGGAAATGAAATGTTTCTCTCAGATGGTTAGGAAAAAATAACTAAAAATGGAGACTTTTACTTTTCTGACTACAATGACTGATACATTACTGAATATATTTCCACAAACTCTTCAAACGGGCATTCACACATGTGGGTATTATTAGACTTGGAAAATGCAAACGTATGCTTCAATATTTACTTGTAAAAAATTCCCTTTCGCACGTTAGTTTGGTCTATTCGCCCCATGTTTTCTTTAGTGACTTCACATAAGGTGACGTTCAGAGCTGAAACAAATCATTGATTCATTTTCTCCACCTTTAAATCAACTAATTGATAAATGTAAATATTTTTACTGGAACAAATGCTCAAAATGAACAGCTTCATTTATCTTGGAAAAAGCTGTTTTTCTTTGTGTTTGAGTTTGGACTGTTGGACAGACATAACAAGACATTTTAGATGTTATATAACTTGGACTTATTTGGAACTTTTTAATGGTTTCTACAACTAGGTTATTTCTAATATATTGCTATAAAAAGAGACATTTATCAGAAGAATAATTTATGAGAAAAATAGTTGTTTCTTTTTCTGTATTTATAAATGTTATAAAGTAAACTTCACTGATGTATCTCTCCCCCCCCGCCCCCACAGCGGAGCAGAGGACAAGCACGGCTACATCTGGGACCGTCACTACAACATCTGTCTGGCCCGGCTGGCTCACGACGACGTGGTGAACTCTGTGGCGTTCAGCCCGGCCGACCAGGAGCTGCTGCTGTCCGCCAGCGATGACTCTACCATTAAGGTGTGGCGCTCGCCCCGCATGGTCCGCCTTGCGCAGGCCCCGCACCACCCGCACCGGCCCCGCGGCCTCCTGTCCTCCTGGCTGAGCCGCAACAAAAACTCAACGTGTGCAAGCAGCAGCGTGAACGGAAAACCGTGAGTCAGGTTGTAAAACACTTGAAGACGGAGAGAGAGAGAGAGGAGAGGAAAGTTTGATGTTTCCTCTGCAGTGTGAATATATTTATATACACTCCATGTATATGTACAGTGTGGTTACAGTCAGTGGTGTTGCTTGAGCTCACTGTGTTGTGCCACACATCAGCGCTCAGCTAACAGGAGATGTGATGTGACTCAGGGTGTAGCCACAAGAGAGCGCTGTTGCACCAGAGAAGGACGACAGACTGCTGACAGGAGTAAGATGTTCTCACAGGTAGAGGTAGTGTAGAGCTGACACCTGAACGCACCACACAAACGTCCAAACAACGGATGGTGTTTGTCTGTTTTTATCTGTAATGTTGAGCAGGTCAGGGCTCCTGGACCTGAGGTGTAAATGTTTGTGAGTGTCCTGCAGAGACGTCATGTCCGGCTCATCAGAGGCAAAGTGCTGTAAAGAAATGTCCTTTGTTACTACTGGTTTTGTCCAATTCATGTCCCGAGTAAACACACCCCAAGAATTGTGTTTTCAAAGAATTATAAAACCCAAAGGGAGGACACCATTTAGCTGCAGTCTGCCTGTTTTTTTTATTCAATCCCATCCCCATTTTTTGTGGCCCCAAACATGATCAACCCTTATTCTGTCCAAAGGAGGATTACTGAGTTATTTAATCGAGAAGAGTTGCTGAGGATTAGTAAGCGTGGCTGTGAACAAAAGAAATGTTGTTTGCGGCTTATTGGTATGTGTGTCCTTATTATGTAGAATTGTATTTAAACACCTTTTTTCATATCTAGTAGATCAAACCCCCTTTTAAGACTTCTGACACATTTACAAGAAGATTCTCCTGGCTGTTTTTTAATCTAAAACTGTATCTGATTTCCTTTCCCTCTTGAAGTCTAAACATTGACATGATATTGAATGAATACGTTCAGCAAATTGGCAGCTCATTAAAGTTGTATCTCTGTTGAAAGAACAGATTGAAAAACGTCCAAATGCAGACGGTTCCGGGCGCGTTTAATAAGAAATTTCACTTAAATCTTTAATTTAAAAAACATTATTAATTGGAGCAAACTTTCTGCTGCCCTATATTCAAAAGTATGATCATTTTTCAGTTTTCTTTAAATGTTTCTGTGTACACGTTACCCCCATGTTTTTTATCATGCCTGTAGTCCTCTCAAGGTTGTACGCTGAAGGAGAAAACCAAAAGTAAAACATAAGAGATCAACCTTGATGCTTTCAGTTGCAATTTAACCCCCACAAGTTTCAGGTACTTTACTGGGAAGATACTTTTATTTCTGTTGAGAGTCCCTGCTGAATTATGTTGCGACAATGATCGATGATTTAATTATGAACGTGGGTGCATTTCATATGTTCAGAGTAACCTGTGGGCATTTCTTTCTCAGCTGAATCTTCCCATTGAAAAATATTTCCCTTTTGAAACTTTCTCCCTGGTTCCTTTTTACAACTTTCTTATGTCATTTTTACTGTAGCTCCATCTTGTAAATCATTTCCTGTCCTCTGATGTCCTTTTCCAACTCCCATGAAATAAAAAACATGCCATGAATGGCCAGACGTCTGCAACTGTGTACGATTATTATTATTTTCTTATTATACCATTGAACATCTACAGTAAACACATTTCCAAGTAGTGCTAATGTTCTGGCGAATAAAAATGATGTCTGACTTAAATTATTTCCTCCATTGCAGGTGGAGAGATTTTAAACCTTGGTCCACAGCCATGCTAACATGCTAATCTAACAGCTTGCTATCAACAAGGAAATCCAAAAATGGGGTTCTTTTATATGGGCTCAGAACAGTCTCATAATACACACATCATGCACACAGAAGGATTCACACTTGTATTTCATGATCCGCAAAAGGATTCACACTTTCCGGATCCACAGTTGTGTTTTTCAATGCACACACAAATGTGTTCCGTTTCATATACATGTAAATAAAATCCAAACACAGGAACAAGTTTTACATATGTATTTTTGATCCACACATATTTGTTTTCCGTTTAAAACCTCTGAACCTGCAAACACAAACGGCTTTATGTGCATGGATCGCTCTGCATTCCTGTGTGGGTTTTTTGAGACTCCCCTGACGGTCAGCCGATTCGTACTTGTAACCTTGTAATTACTCATCATAGCAATCAGATGTCTCCCCAGTCTAAGCCAATCACATGAGCGCGCCCCCCACGTGGGGTAGGATTTCTGTGGCGTTCAATGACACTTTCAATATATCATTTGCGGCTGTCCGGTCAGCTCGCTAGGGGTAGGGGTAGGGTGTAGGGGGCGGTTTGGGAATGGGCTTCCGTCAGACTCAGCAGCTGATCTGATCTCTCTCTCGCCTCCGGTTATACTTCACTCGCGTTTATGTCCATATCGATCAGATCCAGCTCTCCTGTTAATAATGACCGTAGGGGCTCACCCCCGTTGACAGTTCACTGTCTAGCACTGGTTTCGTAGTGCACTGATCGATTAGGCTAAGCTAACATGTAGCTGCTCCCTCCACACTCACAACAACTTCATACAGACATAAATAAAGCAGCTGTTTTCGCCATACAGGAAACACACATTTAAAACGGTTTTGCCTGCCGTTTTTGTGTACACAAGCATTCATAAATGGTTCGGAAAGTGGAGCTGTACCTTAATAATATAAAGGCTTGTATTTGCGTGCATTTCCTGTTCGGAAAGTGGCAATGTACTGAGAGTGGAGGTGTCCTGAGATTAGCGCCTGCAGGCAGGCTCCATGGACCTGTCAGCTCCGGACTGCGCAAAATGCGTACATGAAGCGCCACGTCATGAACGCAAGAAATCTACCCTCGTGGGGGCACGCTCATGTGATTGGCTTAGAATTGAGGAGACATCTGATTGGCTATAAATAGAAAAAATTACAAGTACGAATCGGTTGACCGTCAGGGGAGTCTCAAAAAACCCACACACGAATGCACAGCGATCCATGCACAGAAAGCGGTTTGTGTTTGCAAGTTCAGAGGTTTTAAACGGAAAACAAATATGTGTGGATCAAAAATATACATTTAAAACTTTTTTCTGTATTAGGATTTTATTTACATGTATATGAAACGGAACACATTGTGTGTGCATTGAAAACCACAAGTGTGGATCCGGAAATACAAGTGTGAATCCTTTTGGGGATCATGAAATACAAGTGTGAATCCTTCTGTGTGCATGTGTGTATTATGAGACTGTTCTGAGACCATGCTTTTAAACCTAAAAATGAAATGAGGCCATAAGGTCATTGGAATCCACCAAATTCATAATTCATGTTAATTATAAACATTTCCCACAGATTTATCACCATTTCATCAGATGTCGCACATTCCTCACCATATGCTAATGTTCTCTTAATGTCGCACACTGCACTGAAACAAATGGGTTTTATAAGAAAGAAATGAAAAGAAATACCCTCAGTGCTTTTGACACTGACAGCTCACCTCAACCCAGCATGGTTTTCCCCATAGGCCCCAGTTTAACTGAGCCGTGCCAAACCAAGACGTGTTAGTGTTCCAGTTATGGTTCAAACGAGGTATCGGTTAACACCTATAGTTATTTTTTAAACGACCATAGACTGTATGGGAACGACACATTTCATTGCGAGTTTCACATTTAGCGTCATGTGGTTTATTCAGGGTTTTGTTTTCACGAAATATGTTCCCATTGGTGACGGTTACTCTCACCTTCTTGTTAAATGTCACCTACGTCTGTGTTATGCATGTTCAGAGCCGTGAATAAAATCCGCTATTTCAAATCTCTGTGCAAGAAGACAGGCGAATACATTTTCTTCTTCTTACCCAGTTTCACGTTCAGCATTCAGAGGACGGTTGGCTCTCATCGAGCCGTCGCTCTAATCACAGGTTTTACTTAGGGACCCTCAACAAATGAACGTTTGAATGACACAAAATGTTATTTTCTATACCTCTGTGCTACCTTGTTCATATAATATAAAACTACGCAGACACACATGTTTTGATTATTGACTTGTCATCAATTAATTTCACATTAACATTTTAATTGAAGACAATTCATATAAAGTTTTTCAGTTTTTTTTTTATAAATGTTATACTATGACCTTTTTTTCACTTTTTTTAGACATACTATAATGTGACTTTATTTTCAAAATACTAAACTATGATTTTTTTTTTTAATTGTAACTTTTTTCAGCAAACTATACCATGACTTTCTTCCACTTTTTCAACATACCCTTGTTAGACCCTCCAGAAAAACGCGGGCAAAAATCCTTGATTATGCGGGCTAAATTCCTTGATTATGCGGGCTAAAATCCTTGATTATGCGATTAAATATGCGGGGTTTTATGTGATTTTATGCGGTGAAATTGCGGGAAGTTGCGAAATATGCGGAAAGTTGCGAAATATGCTAAATATGCGGGGAAAAAGAATAACAATTTTTTTAAATATTGAGCTGTCTTATTTATTCTCTCTCACACACAACCTGCCACTAACGTTTAACCCTTTTACTATTCAATTAAACACATTCAATGTTTAGTTATTGTAAAAGCAATTGGGCTATTTTAATCTCACACACACACACACACACCCCCCCCCCCACACACACACACACTTCTCCGCCTCATTCTGTTTTCATTTACTCGTTCGTTATCTGACCAGCTTCAATCTTGTAGGCAACTCACTTCGTTTCTTGTAGCCCTCGAAAGGGTTTTGGAGGTTGATGCCTCGGTGAGCGTGAGTCGTTTGGCTTTCTTGTCCGCAGCATCAGAAAGCATTTTCGAATGTTTGAATGAATCAAAGTGGGTCGTAAGGTGGGTCCGCCACCGTCGTACTTTTCTTCTTATGTCTACCAACACACAGTTGCACGGGGTGCAGAATAGTTTCCCCCCACTTTTTGCCCGGTCTTTAGTTGAAATGTTCGTCGGTAAATGAGATGGATTAGATTTTTTTCATCTTGGTGTTTTCTCTATCGTGTGAGCTCCACACGTTCACTCTATACAGTGTTGTTTTACATTCTGTGATGCGCGAGCTGATGACGTCACGTCAAGACGAGTTAACTTTTTTTTCCTCAATTTTGTGTGGAAAAATGCGGGGATTATGCGGCCTTTTGATAAATATGCGGGATTTTAAAAATCTGCGCCATTTTGCTGATTATGCGGTAAATTCTGCGATCGCAGAATCGCGTTTTTCTGGAGGGTCTACCTTGTATAAAAAAATTAATATTTTTTTGATAAGAGCCCAGAGAACTGTTTATGCTGCTGGCCATCTGTAAAAAAGAATCCCCTCAGATTGCTAGCTCGTTAAAGTGTGGATTTACTTCTCTAGTAGGGCTGCATCTGATGATTATTTTCCTTATTTATTAACATTATTGGGCCAATTGTTTATTGCACAATCAATTATTGGTCTACAAAATGTCATGAAAAAGGAAAAAAAGGAAAGACCCAATATCATTTAAAAAATCTCAAGGTTATTTCTTTTAATATTTCAAATCCTTAAAGATTTACATTTTCTATCCCAATTATTTTGGGGTTGTTTAATTAAACAATGGACATATTGCATGTTCCATACAATATACAATAAATAAACAGAATGTTCCAACATGGTACACCGTAAATAAAAGACATATAATTAGACAAAAGCAACAACAAATGTGTCATTTGTGAAATAAACTGTAGCACTTTATTATGATTTCCCAACAGTATTTGAAAGATTAACTAACTAATTAATTATGTGTTAATGTTTAAGGCAAAATGTACAATTCCATATATGTACATAAAACAAAAAGTACGCTAGTATGATAGTACAAATAAATGAATGTATAATAACTATTATAAAGACAAATTATTATGATATATAGTTAACTACCTTTCTATTTACTAGAAGCAAAAGCAGGAATTTGTGTTTTTTACAATATGAGCTTGCTTTAAACTGTTATATATAAACTCCAGCCTTGTCATGACGGTTAACGTAATGCCTTTTCTCAAAATGTTTGATTTGTTTTCATTTCTCCTTATTTGTTATACATTTGAGCTATCAAGCTGTTTATGATAGGACTGACCTAGTTTTGGTAACAGGTTCACTGCAGCATATGATACAGAAATTAGTGGTTTTTCAATATTGTAATTGTTTGATTGGTTGTCCACCTGATAAAAAGTAATGTTACCACACATCTGCTTAGGACAAAAAGGCATAACAACATGGAGTTTGATTCACAGGGAATTTCAGGTGGAGTGTATTATTTATCTTTGTTAATTTTATCAGTTTATATAGCGTTATTACATTTAATTCCAGCATGTTGCACTGTTCAAATGGCCAGGTGCAGAACAGGACATGCTTCTGGATTCCTACTGGGGGAAGAATAAGATCTTATGTGGTCACAATCATTTAAAAATGTTGTGAAAGTAAAAGTAACTACAACATCTGTTTGGGGGCCACTTAGTTTTGTCGGAGCAACGGATTGCGCCTACGTTTGACCCGGGTGTAGAGAACAACATAATGTAGACTGGAGTGTCGAGTATTATAATAATTATAACGTTTTTACTAAGCATATTATGTGTTATAATTTCTGAGCTTTTACAAAAATGCCAACAGGGTCCCTTTAAGATGACGGATGATACTATATTATAAAATTAAAATGTANCCGACGTTGCCTAGACTATGTCTGACTACGGTACTAACCTTAATAAAAATGCAGTGTCTTCACCACGATGGCGATCACCGTTGAGAGTGGAAGTCCCCTTACTCTCCGACGCCGGTGCCGGCCCGTAGACGGCGAGCTCTTGCGGACTGCTCGAAATGCATGGTAACGGCTCGGACATTCACAGGACGGCTGTTTTCGTCGCTTCTTCTGAAGGAACGTACCAAGGATACCAACGGGGAAGAAAAATAAGAGGCGACACGGAAAGAAGGGAGGGGCTCCCGTCACAAACGCGGAGCGACGAATTTTGTTTACGTTCATTACCTGAGATATATAAGTATATACATTCCCTTATTACCGTCACCTGCGCCAGTAATACCCCTTTTCTTTCTGTGGGCTGTCCCGGACTAGTCCTGGGTTACGCCTACCTAGATCTAGCCGTACTATCCACGCGACGTGTAATAGGGCGAATAATGACGGTGTTAAAGAGTTGTTCATTGGCTGTACTGAGGTTATAATTAACTTTTACGAAAAATACCTAAATTTTTACTAAATAACAAATTTTTTATCAACCTCATAGCTAAATTTAACTGTACATAGGCGTTTCTTTTTATGCAGACATACAATGCGCAAACTTTGAAACTTCATTGCGATCGTTGCCGGTCTTGACCGGAAGGCTGTCGCCAAAAACTCCTCGAAAAAACTACATCTAAACTTTGTAGCAACCGAACGGAATTTTTCATCGTGTTAGATGTTTGGAATCTTCATAGATCTATAGGCGGGATACGGTCATTGACCGTTGACTTATTTACCAGCGCAGACCACAGTAAGAACCTGGACCGACCCTTTTTCCTCAAAGACAGGGGTAATGAACAGAGAAGAATATGAAGATATTTTCTGTGCCTCCTGCTTCTATGAGAAAAGAGGGGGAGAAGAGGGGCGACGTCGGTCGTCGGACTTGATTTTCAGTGCGAGTGGGAGAGGACGTCACCCCCCGCACCCAGTCTCGTCGAGTGTTTTAGTCGGGGACGTTTTTGTTCGTCGACCTTTCTCGTTTATCTTCACTTACTCTGTACTCATTTTACGTCCTAGACAAACTATTAAATATCTTTTTTTTTTTGTATATAAAATTTATGAATTATATTATTCCTTACTCGGTTGTATTAAGTTATAACTGCGTAATGTATCACTATGGTGTGTGATAAGGCTTCCTTTCTTCCTAGACCTTGTCCTGCTATGGTAGTTAGTTCTACCGGCCTCGGTTTCTTACGACGATGGGCAAGACCCACATCATCTTATACGAAGCCATCTCATAGTTGAGTGTGTAACATTTGATTACCCTTTTGACACAAGTTACTGTCTCCAAATAGTAATTTCACAAGTACTCGCGTGTTACTATTATAGGAATTGTCTACTACTCCTAGGCCTAAACATTAATTCCTTCTAGTTTGCCTATTGTGTTTCCCAGTATCAACTAAAAAGGGCCCGAATGCACGCTCTAAGGGAAGGCCTTAGAAATCACTCCTGTAATACCGCATCTACTACTTGATAGGGAATAGGAGATGTTAACTCTTTGTACCATAATTTGATAAACGAGTAAGTCAAACAATGATTTCAAAAAGTACTTGATCCCTAACGTGGCTTATAAGCCATACAATGTGCGGCTTCGGCTTTTCCAATTTTTCCGGGAAGCAGGCGTGCTTTATAGTGGCTTACATGCTCTCTATGCAACCATCGATATGCGACAACCACACTACTGCATTACTTATGGACGCCAACCGGCTGTTCGTGGCCGCGCGCTGGTACCGAGGCGCCGACCGAGTGTCGGTTGTACCAGCGGCGACTCTATAAGTAGTTCTTCTTTCCGCGCCTTAACGCTACAACTTTTGCCACACAGTCGACTGTAAAGAAGCTCCACGCACATGGGGACGTTCTAAAAGCTGGTGACGGGAGCACTAGATGAGGCGGTGAACTTTAGTTTTGTGGGCCTGTTATACGCTTCATTCTGTTTAGTGTTCGTGACTTTTTTAGACAAGTCTGTCGACGAGAGTGGCCACGATACTACTTCTCCTTGGTCTGAATAGCCGACTATTTCGTCTCTTACGATGACAAAGGTAAATTTTTGCTTTGAGGGTGAAAAGGAATTATCATCTGTTCCGACCGAATAGTATTTGATAGATCAGATGTACGACTTAGAGATACGGGTTAAAGGACTTGGTTAAAAGTAACACTCAATGAGTGGTAGAGTTCCAATAGTAATCGCCTTTACTGTTCGTCGTGTCACAGGGCAAGTTATATAACATGAAGGCGCGTTAGATTATATTTGTTACACAATGTAACCGAGTACTCCTGTCTGGTGGAATAAGACGGTCTAAGAACTTTAACAGAAAGTAAACATTAACTACACCCTAAAACAGTGTTTAGGCAAAAGTGAAATAACATAAAGAAATATGTTACAAATGATGAGAACGAATACTCCTGTCTGTCGGAATAAATGTCTAAGAACTTTAAGTTACTTTAAAGTGAAACATTTCTATCTAATGTAAGTACACACTATTAGGTCAAACGTGTAAACACTTAAGCGGGTTACGTGATAACCGACGTAAACAACAACAACTTCCGGACCGACAATGTCAGAATAAAGGAAATAAAGATAAAACAACACCCCAGGATAGACCGGATCTACAATTTACGTCAAAATTTCTTAGGAAAAAACGAAACAACTACATTACGTGCATAACAACATTTCAATAGGATGGTCTCTTTTATTTTACACGTGCAACTGACCTAAATTACATGATGCATACGTAGTTTCACGACTTATTTACAAAATACCTGGGGTATTATCACTAATAATAAATTCAATTCAAAACGGTATTAGTCGAAATAAGAAAGGTATCTAAGGTCCATCGACTTGTTGTAACCCATTTTTTTTACTATGTAATTATGATATATAATATATAATATATGAAATTATATTAAAGAATAATTAGGTAAAAGCGTAAGCCCAAAGCCGGTTGACAAAAGGGATAAAAGCCATAGCCAAGCTGGTTCTTAAAGGTAACCCCGTGGGCGATTTTACTTGGACTAAGTGGAGTATCCGCGCCCAAACTGTAAACGCGACGACCGCCCGTTTGGGGTAAAAATGACGTGCAGTCAGTGTGTCACGCGGTCGGATAGACGCACGCCACGCTTGCTTATGTCATCGTTATTTCGGTCGCAAGGTGGCCCCGTGACTCTACTGAGGTGTATGCTTGTCGTTTTTGAGCAGGGGTAGGTACGCGCGGAGTACGGTCGGCATGGTGTCGTGATGTACCCTTCCCCGCCAGAGAGGGGGGGTTGTCGTCACGTAATGTATTGACATTTTGCATAGGTAGTATTTGCACGCAGTGTTAGATATGATAAAACTATTCATGAATAGCGGACCAATCCGAACTTGCGCGATGTTGTAATAATTCGGGTCACAGGATGGAATAATTTTAATACATATCGGGGTTTATAAACATAACCTTGTCAAAATCTGGCATCATTACGACATCCCGTCTCAAGTGGGCCCCGTTACAGTTTTACTCACTTATACAAGTTGTCGATAGAGGGAAACTCACCAATAGAGATTAAATTAAAAACCATCATAGACGTTTACGAACTAGACAAACTAGTCCGTAACATGTCGTTGCAGGGTGTTGTGTTTGTTTTAACCCCAACATCTGTGTTTTATCTTTCCGTCCTGGTGTCCCATTAATCTGTATGGTGTTATTGTTTTTATTTTTCCTTGTTTGTCTTTATTTGTGTCTTTGTTGGTTTGTTCTTGGTCTTTCTTTTGGTTTGGGTCTCAGGTCTTTCTCGAAGTCCGTTCGGTTGCTGGGTATCGCGTCCGTCCATTGCTCTCTCTTGACCCTGTCTAGTGTCCCGTCGTGGACCGTCTCTACTTACGAGTATTGGGTCTTGGTTTTTATTTAGCGTGAACTGTTTTCTCTTGCTTTGGCGTGATTGAAAACTGAAATTTCACGGTCTTGCGTCACACTTTCGTCGAGGTCAAGAGTCAGAGTCCGGGGCCGTCTTTGGTCTAGGGTCGGTTCTAGCGTCTCCCTCGAGCGTCGTCCCGTTAATTTCTCCCGGGCAAGTCCGTCTTGGACGCACGTTAGTTTTTCCTCGATGTCGTCTGCGTTAGCTCGTCACGTTCTGGTCTCGGTGTTCGCGGTCCTCAGGTCGTTGGAGTTCTGACGAGAGTCCGGTTAGTCTCTCGTTCCATCCGAGATTTGGGAATGGAGGAAAAGAGAGAGGGTTGTGTTTTCTGACACTTGGTGAGTTCCCTGGAACACCGGGGACACATTCATGTATAAAAGACATACAAAAGTACATTTTGCATGATAGGTCCCCTTTAAAGTAAGGCGATGTAACACAGTGGTGAACATGCCCCTGTCTCGGCTTTATTGGAACGTGTTGCAACAGGCATCAAATTCAAAATGAGTTTACAAAAAAAATCATAAAGTTTATCAGTTTAAACATTACATATATTTTCTTTGTAGTGTATTCAATTGAATATAGTTCCAAAAGGATTTGCAGATCATTGTATTCTGTTTTTATTTACGTTAACTTAATTGGAATTGGGGTTTGTATAGGTAGAGCTAGTTTTATACTGGTCTCATTAACACATGAACATCTTATAATGTTTGTTGCCTCCTGGCTTAATCAAGCACAGGCTTCGTGATAGTTTGTAGCTTGCATGTGCTCAGTACCTGTGTAAGCTGGTTCTGTTTCTGGGTCAGCTGGTTTTGGACCTCCTGGAACTTATCCTTGGTCTGCTGGTTCTCCTTCTTGGCTTCCTCCAGCTCCTGCTGGCCCTTCTGGTCCTAATTTGGGTAAAAAAAAGTATGACATGAAATCACATGTAAGGATACTTTCAGACAGTCTAAGTGATCAGAGCCTTGTTTGTATGTTGTTGATGTTTTCTAGCCAAACTAAATCCTGAGTTTTGTTTCCTATTGTATTATCCTATAGTCTAATTTGGTCTGGGAGATTTTGTGACAGGTCAGATAACACGACTGATGTCAGAGCCATGAATCTCACACATTTTGTTGTACATTTAAATCAGGTTTCATTTCTTATAATATAATCATTTATATTGTTTGATCGCAATGGAATGGATGAGTTTGTTCACATGTGGGGGTTACATTTTTAGAACAGCATGGTGGCCTATCATCATATGTTGTGTTCCTGTCTTCCTGCTCACCTCCTCCACTTTTTTCTGCCCCTCCTCTTTCAGTGTGCTCAGCTCCTCTCTGGCCTGGTTGAGCTCCTCCTGGGCTTTAGTCAGCTCCTGCTGCACTTCCTGGCTCGGACCCGCCTCACTTCCTGCTTTATCAGCAGTTTCCCCAACCATCTGAAATACACACACAGCTCACTATTCCAGTTGTAATCCTTACTAACCTGCAGCTTAGACAGACCCATTCCAGGCCTGCAGTCCCACCTTGTCATGCTGGGCTTTCAGCTCCTCATACTGCGTCTTGTAGCGCCGTCCAATCTTCTTGACCTGAGTGATGGTCCGGTTCCTCTCCAGGATGTCACTGTTCTTGGTCTCCATGTCTTTCTTCTGAGTGTCTCTCTCTGACGTCAGACGGGCCACCGAGTCTCTGAAGGCCTGCAGCTGAGACTGAGCCGAGTTCCCGCTGGCGCTGGATCTGAGGCGTACACAACAGGAATCACAGTTAGGCCACATTTAGGCAGTGTTTCCCCTACCATTGTCTTGGCGGGGCGCTGCGCCCTGCCAACGGAGCCCCGCGCCCTGCCTGAAATTCAAGGTGTTTTTTATTTTATTTTTTATTTAAAAAAATATATATATATATATAGCACCAAATTGCAACTGAAGTTATCTATCTACGGTCACTTTTCACATGGACATGTGCTCTTTTATTAAATAAACTAAACGCCTATGTTATTTATCCAATGTATGTGTATGTTTCAGTGTCCACTGCTTTGCGTATTCGCATTCTCCCTCCGCTCTGTTTCTGAAGGGCGGGGCTCCGCTCCCCACACACACACGAATGCACACACTCACAAACAGAGACAAGAGCGGAGGAAAGGAGTTACAAAGTGTAAAAAAGTCAAACAAATCTGCATTATTGCCCCGAGCTCTGCTGTCTGCCCGCTTGTTTGTCGTCGTCCGTCGTCCGNGTCTCTCTCTCTCTCTCTGTCTATCTGTCTCTCTCTCTCTGTCCGTCTGTCTGTCTGTCCGTCTGTCTCTCTGTCAGTCTCTCTCTCTCTCTATGTCTGTCTCTACAGACATAGAGAGAGAGAGAGACTGACAGAGAGACAGACGGACAGACAGACAGACGGACAGAGAGAGAGAGACAGATAGACAGAGAGAGAGAGAGAGACTGACAGAGAGAGACTGCCAGAGAGACAGACAGACAGAGAGACAGACAGACAGACAGACGGACAGAGAGAGAGAGACAGATAGACAGAGAGAGAGAGAGAGACTGACAGAGAGAGACAGATAGACAGAGAGAGAGAGAGAGACTGACAGAGAGAGACTGCCAGAGAGACAGACAGACAGAGAGACAGACAGACAGACAGACAGACAGACAGAGAGAGAGACAGACATAGAGAGAGAGAGAGAGAGAGACTGACAGAGAGACAGACGGACAGAGAGACAGACAGACAGACAGAGAGAGAGAGAGAGAGACAGGTATGACACAGTAGTGCCTACATCCTTGATGCTTACAAACAAAATGAATTGCTCTACAAAAAATAGATACTTAAACCACAACAGCTGACAACCGCTATTATTTAACTCACCGTTATAACTCCGTCTTAAAGGGACCACTGGTGGCATTCTTGATATATATAGTTTAGATATCTAAAATGTTATGTCTTAGATACAGTACATATCTATATAATATTATGTAAATATATATATTATATAGTAATAGTTTGTGTCCTGTTGTCTCAGTTTGCTTTGGTGTAGCTTCCACAGAAACACCCTACAAGCCTGTGAGGTCCACGATGGCCTTGATGAAGATGGTATCCTCCCTCAGATAGGGGCTCTTGCCGGCCAGCCTGGCGAGCGGGCAGAAGAGCGGGCAGCCGCTGGCGATGTTCATCTCGCTGATGGGCTGCTGGAAGGAGGTGGAGGTGACGTCGGGCCGGAAGGCGTCGATGATGTGCTCCCTGTTGTTCTGATCCAAGAGCATCAGCGTCACCTGTGGAGAGAGAAAGAGACTGTTTCAGCTAGTCGTCCTGGCAACTGTAGGTTAGCATGTCTGTAAAAGTATAACGTTATTTCAGGTTTTATCTGTATTTTGTGTGATGTGAGTCTTCAGAGAGACTGTCTTTGGTACAATTACATCATTAAGTGCAAAGTACTTGTCCAGCTTTCAGTTTTTTATCGTCCAAAAGCGTTTGTTGTGTTTTCTTGCTAACATTTAACAATATTTTTGTCCACTTCACTTTAAGCAACCAAGGACTGCTTATATGAGTTATGAAAGATTATAATGCATTATAGGTACGGGAATTATAATGCTAAAATGTTGTATTGTTAATATTATAATACTTGACCTTATAGTGATTACAAAATGCTTTATAATTTGTGATAATCGGATGTGTATAATTTGTGATCAGTATAATTATTCAGTGCTGTAAGCAGATTATGAAGTGTGTTATAATATGCGTCACCACTATTGATAAAGTTTTGCTACCTTCTGACTGAAGGGCCATTTGAGGAGAGCGTCGCACTTTCCCCTCATGACGACAAAGAACAGCGAAAGGTGAGTCCCTCGACCCGTCCCGTCGCCATTCAAATACAGCCTCAGACACATTTTGTAGCCGTATTTGCTGGAATAAAATGCTGTGAGGAGGAAAAAGAAGAATGTAACCAGAGCCTATAAACAAAGGTCATGTGTCACATGAGGGAGTAACATGTTCACTCCCTCAACAACAAGGGTGTAGGGAAGTGGAATTTCCCTCGTTTGCACGCCAACCATAGACTGTATGACGCCAACCCATCACATAAACCACATGATCTAAGCCTACTCAAGTTCAAAAAGAACCTTTCAGCTGAGACCAGAGGCCTTTGAAATGGATGATGTTGATTAGGTCTTTTATCACACCTGGAGAGAACATGGCGGGTGTTCGACTGGCCACGGCATCCTGTCTGCGGCGTGAGAAGTCAGAGATTTTCCACACAAAGATCCCGTCGAAGGTGCAGAACTGAAGTTCCCGCACCAGTTGCTCAGTTTCCGACAGTTTCAAGTCCCTCATGTCGATTGTCCGTTCCAGCTGACGCACTTTACTGGAGAGATTTTCTATTTTGTCCTGGTCTAAACGATGTTGATGTGCGAAAGCCTCTAAAGTAACTGCACTGCGCTCTACCTCTCGGTTCAGGACACACACAATGTTTTCCAAAGCTTTTACCTGTCAGAAAAACACACCAAGAGATATATTTAGACCCTCATTCATAATAGGATCTTAAGAAAGAGCATTTCATCCTTTGAGACTCACCTTTTTATCTAGGTCCATAGACTGACTGGAGGCTGCAGCTCCAGAGCCCATACTGACCCCCTCCTCAGGGGCCCTGTACAGGCCCAGACCTGAGTCCTCCTGCCACTCTCCGGGACCGGAAGCATCGCTGGGCGGCACGGCGATGGATAGCACCATGGGCAGCAGCAGACGCAAGTGCTCCATGGTGCTGCTGTGCTCGTGGTCGCTCTGCTTCCCGTTCTCTATCTGAGAAACAAGACCCAGCTTGGTTAGGTCTATTATTCTTCTTTTTTTTTTATATATAAATATTTAAATATTTCTTTTTATGCATTAGGTAACATTAAGCTGCCTTTGGCTCTTTTCTGCTGTAACAATGTAACTTTCCAATCTGTGGGACTAATAAAAGGTATTCTGATTCTGATTCTGAACTGAAACCTTGAAAATTGTAGGACATAATGGTGTTGATAAAATTGTGCCTGTTTTAATAAGAAAAATATAGACAGTTTTTCAGGATTTACCAATCATAGTTTCTTTTCATGTAAAACATTAACAACATCAAATGTTCCAAGACTATTATATAACATTTCTATGTATTTTATTAGGACAGTTTAAGCAGGCCAAACCCATCTAATCACCAGGACTGTGTGTGGAGGAGTTTTCTCAGTTGCAGCCGTTGCAACATAAATTACAATCTCAACTATACTCAGGTTTAAATTCAAATATTGCTAACTCCTGATTGGTGCTCACATGTGTGACATCATCTTTATAAAACTGAGCCCACCCACTGCTTACCAGTGAAGCCAGCTCAGGAAATTCTTGAGGAAAACATGTGTTCATACCACGCTACATCTGAATGCCAGAGGGCCTTTAGCTTAGCTTGGCATAAAGACTGGTAGCTTCTGTGTACTGGTAGCTTCTGTGTACTGGTAGCTTCAAATTGTAGCTTCTGTGTACTGGTAGCTTCAAATGGTAGCTTCTGTGTACTGGTAGCTTCTGTGTACTGGTAGCTTCAAATGGTAGCTTCTGTGTCTATATGTATGTCTCTTTTAGGGAAGTACAACTATTTAGGTGCTTTGGCACTGAGCCAGGCCAGCTCTTTGCACCCACTTCCCTTATTGTATGCTAACCTAATCTAAATTCTCCTGTCAGTAGCATTACATTAACAGTATTGATAGGATTCATCTTCACTTTCACTCTTGGCCTCAAGAGATTTCCTTGAAAGTCTATGACGTATTTGTATCCATATGAATGCTGCAGGTGACTGTAGGGTCAAGGGTGTGTGTGTGTGTGTGTGTGTGTGTGTGTGTGTGTGTGTGTGCGTGACAAGGGATAAATCCATTTTCTAGCAGATTTTGCTGGAAGGTGACCTGGTAGATTTCCTCAATTTTTTGTCCTGTCATTCTGTTCATTGCTTTGAGCATGCGATGCAAGATACAATATCATTTCAACTGACAGTAACATTTTATCGTATCTTATTAGTATGGGCCTGCGTCAATAGAGAACAAAGAAAGTAACAACACAAAAGAAACATTGTGTTTGAATAGATTTCCTTACGTACCACATGTTTACAGCCCACATCACTGAAGGGACAGGCACTCTTTGACTTGGCACAGGATTTGCTGTGGTCACTGAACTGAAGGTAGAATCAAATAATAGAAAAGGTCAGCAGGCAAACTTCAAACATTGTGTCAACATGAAACAGAAAAGTGAAAGTGTGTTAGAGAGAAAGAAACTTAGGCACTCATTCCCCATTTGAAAAAATACTTTTTCAGATGATTAGTCTTGGGAATTCACATGTATCTCATAACCAGATAAATTATATTGCAGGTATAATAAAGCAATGAAGGCTCTTTGTAGCACGAATCTAGTCAGTGAATTGAATGTGCAGTACAAAGAGTACAACTGACGGTTGCAATAAAGATTTATTTTAAGATTATAGCAGCTAAGAGCCTTTGTTAGGAGAGGAAATTGCCAAGCATTTCCATGCCAACTAATCACCCTTACAGTAAATAATTAAAGGAAGAGCTCAAACCTTTTCTCTTGGGATCTTCTTCTTGCCACAGTCTTTGCATTGTAAGGGAAACTTTGGACAGATCTCATCATGGGCCTAAAAGACACAAAGGAGCATGATAATATTATTTTGTGTCCCGTTTATACATAATCCACTAGCAACCGCTTTACACTCGATCATCTCTCACCTTGATCTCTTTAAAGTTGAAGGATGTTTTGCAGTATTTGCAGTTTAGCGTTCTTTCTTCACATTCTCTCTCATTGTGTTTGTCCTTCTCCGAAAGAAGGATCGTGTTTTGGCAGGCCTCGCACTTTACCCGCTCAAGTTCACAACGACCTTCATGCTGAGCCTAACAATGGAGGACAGATATATAGTTAGATCATTGTTACTTCCTATATGTGTCTGGTATTCACCGTCTTTTTAATGATACCAAAGATCGACAGGTGTGTTTTATAGTTCAACAGCAGACTTGGCATGCAAAGGGTGTAATTTAACAGGAAGATTAATGAACCTTGTCAGTAAAACTTCGTTGACAGTTATGTTATCATTGTTAAGATTACACCTCTGTACAAATGACAGCCACACCCGTTCATGGGAGCATACAAAATGTTCTGACAGTTGAAATGTGGAAATACAAAACATATTCTGAGATGTACAATGTATTTGCTTGTAATATATGCATGTTAAAAACACAAATGATTAAAAGAAGTGAGACTTAAAAAAGTTAACTTTTTCAAACATCTGACCGTAAATAGGAAGTCAATGGAAGATGAGGAATAAGGTACAAAAAAGAGAAGCTCAGAAATAAAAAAAGTGAAGTGCGAGCAACTGGAAAAAATATGTTTTGATAGCTCTAAAGTGTTAAATGGCATCTTTTTCGAAAAATGCCGGGAAAGGAACGGGGTGGAGCTCGAATGTGAGGTGGAGCCTGTGGATGTGAGCGTTTCCTCTATCATAACGAAGCAACAACACGCAGGAGCCACAGTGCTGGAACCACAGGTAGGCTAACCTGTTTTCGCTTTACTTTTCAGACACGCTACACCGGCAATTCTCGAAATGAATAACCAAATCCAATATGAATCATCTTTAGCGGCTTCTGAGTCAAATCCCTCTCGATACTGCGCCACTCTAACACCACGTTTAGTCTTTTTTTCCAGCTAGTTCGGTGTGTGGCTAACTAAAGACATCGCAACACTTTCCACAAGACAGTGACTAAGACAGCCGCACACAAATGTTCCCACAAACACGCGAGTGTCTTACACCGCCTAGTAATCATTTCTCAAAAGCTGTAATCAAATATTGACCATGTTGTCGTTGCAAACTAGCACGTGTTTTTCGTTACAGCGTCAGCAGGTTAACCGGCCAGAACCACATTTGAAAATCATGCAAATATAATCTCCAGCATCTGCTTGGTGTTTGAATGCTTCCTGCCATGACACTATATTTATGTTTCCTGTGTTGTGCTAGATAGGGTAACTGTGTAGCTCTGTTTTTACAGAAAAAACAACAGGAAGTCAACTCTAAAATCCCCCTCCCCCAAACACACATTGGTATTTATAGTAAAAACTGAACAAAGATCACACGCAGCTTTAATGATTATGGAACGGGGCTTTTCTGTGTTTATAGATAACACTGTGTCTGAATGACGTGTCTCTCTGTCTGAAGCTGTTCCCGTTTTATGTCTCACAGTGTATACATTTAGGATTTCCCTTTTGGTGTAGCCTAAATCTAGTTTCAATATCAGGTCATGGTCAACCCAACCTTGAATAAGTACACAAGCTATTCTCGAGTGTCCTTTATTCATTCTGGTACTTTCCTACTGGGTGCTTGTTGTTATCCAAACTGGTAACATGGGGACTTTCCAGGCTGCATATCAAGTTTCACTTCCTGTTTCTCTGTTCTAGCAACAGTGCTGCTAAGCATGCAACACACCCAAGTGTACAACATGAGGCCCCGATTCAGAATGTAGAATATTTGAGAGGGAAAACCCAGTGTGCGTAAAAAGTGTTTCTAAATAATAACAAATACAGGACAGCACAGGTTTGGATGGAGTAAACTGACAGTTTTTCATGGTTAAAAATACTCAAGTAGAAAGCAGTGAATACATCCACAATGACAAAAGAAAAAAGTATTTATACTTCACCTCATACTCTTTTATGGAGCCTGTCCAAACACAGCCTTCGTTCAGACACCTGGCAGGCAGGCTTGCTATTTCTCGTCCTGCTGCATTGTCTGGAAATGCCTGGGCGAACAAAGAACATTATTATTATTATTATTATAGCATATTATGGCCTCATTGTGTAAGGCTGTTGTGAAGGAAACATTCTTTTGAATCAGGGTGTGAGTGAGGCAAGGCAAGCTGTCTCATGAAATAAAAATGTTGGCTGACCAAAGGAGTACTTCATTACTTACCTCATTACTATTTAGAATCGAAAAAGGTTCCTCGTATATCTCTTCTTCGCGGCAGGCTTCACAAGGCTTCGGGCCAGAACTGAAAAAACAGGTTTGTGACTTTATTGTAAAACACACTACATTGACATTGATAATGTATGTCTAACAGGAAGAACACACACAAACAAGTACATGTGAAATAATCATTATAACATGATGTTTTCCCATATAGTATGCAGAAGTGGTTTTCAAATAGGTCGTGTGAAATCACCTCAATTTCATGTGTGGTTATAAAGATTAGGTACATGTTGTTGCACACATACTGAAATGTACAAAGGCAAATGTGAACATAAAAAACTCTTAGGGGTTGTTTTGAAAGTACGTACATGCTATTGAGTTTCGTTTAATGTATGGTTCTATGTATAGTTGCTAAATGATGTAATGACCTTATGTTTAATGATACTGCCAAAGTATGATTAAACATCATGTGAAACAACTGTCTATCCGTAAATAATTCCCAATGCATGACTCAGTGATATAAGAAACAGAAAAGGAAACAATGGACACCTTTAGAATGAGTCAGCAGGGTCAGACCCTTGTGATTCACTCAGTAAAAGAGTCCAGTCATGTGAGTCATGAGTCTGATTAAAGTAATTGATCTTGGTTGCAACAAAAAACCCCGAGGGCGAGCAGAGATAAGAACACAGGATGTGCTGAAGCATGTCCGGTAAGAGGGTAAGCATTAGGGGGTGAAGGGGTTGGAATTTCACACGGCTGAGGAGGGTCTGTAGACTTCCAGTGTACCTGGTGAGCTGCTTGAAGCAGTGTACACAGAAGCGATGTCCGCACTGGGCCTGGACAGGCTTCCTCAGGACCTGGTGACACTGCTGACATTTGTACTTATTCTCCATGGGCACAGACAGCACACTTTGAGGAATCCCTGGTAAAGAGCTGGGGCAGTCCATCGAGATGTAGGCCATTCTTCTCCATCAATCTGGTGCAATATCCTGTGAATGAATACCACACACATGAATACCACATACATGAAGACCAAGACTTTTAGAAGTAAAGAACATTTCACAACACTTATCAACCGCAATATGTCAACCATGCACGCCCAAAGCAAATATGTGGACAGTGACAGGATAATAAGGCTGATATATTATTGTGAAACCGCATCACATTCAGCTGCTACACCCTGCAAACAAACATGTTGTATATGTCACAGCCAGATTATGTAGGCATGCTAGTATTGAATGTTTATCTTAAAAGAAATGCAAAAACCATTGGCTTTGCATGAGATTCAAATAGATGTAAAACCATTGAGGCTACAATGGAACCTTTGAGCAAATTAATTTTAATGAGACATCATGAAAGGAATAGCCATAATGTATTGGCTAATTCACCATTAGCATGTCTTTGCTGTAAGCCTAAATTGTACATCGTGGTAGAATGGCTTGTCCTTTCCGCTTTCCTTATCAACAAAGTCTATGTGATATATGAGGTGCGTGCAAAGTTTGAATTATCTGCTGAGATATCCACTGATACCAAGATATCTTTCCAAATGTTCTTATAAAAAAGGAACGAGGTCATCTGCTGGTTGCAGCACCCTCATGTGGTCGATCTTTCATGCTGGATCTTTTCTTCTTGCACAACAAAAGTCTATCAAATGTTGCTCAACAAAAGTTGTGTCAAGCTATGAGTCAGGAAAACTGTATGCCACATTAACTAAGCAAAAAGTGTTAGGGTTTCTACGGCAGACTGTACAAAAGTCACTACAAAAAACGAATAATTCGCACTTCTTTTCTCTGTGCGGCCACCTAGTGGTTACTATAGGCTCTGCCCATAATATATAGACAACAACACAACGCCTAATGGATCAGAGTCTGCAGTATTATAATAATACTCTTATTGTATGGTATCCTTAATAATAATAATAATAATAATAATAATAATGTAAGATTGTAAATGTAAAGCCCCTATTTTTAGGATTTGAATATCTCTTCCTTTGGTGCCCCCTTGTGGAAGTGTCCCTAATGACACCTTAGTAAATGTAAACAAGTGGACCGATTAAATGAGTTTGAGTCTGCGTGTTTTCCTACCAATTAAATAATATGTTGCCTTAGTATTGCTTAGTGTGAGCGGGAACTGGTGTATATTAGTTTATTATGGTTATAATATTAACTGACCTTTACTGTTGTAAGTAACTTTCTTCACAAGTGGAGCAAAAGTCGACTGTTGTCTTTATGCACTATGAACACACTACTCCCCATAGCGAAGTCAAACAATGCAACTGGACTTTACACCTCTTATCCAAACAGCTATAACCTGCTTACGAGGCTTAAAGTAAGTGTGGCTGGTTATGCACCATCAGCCATTACTTTATGTTCTTTTAACAACCAAAAACGAAACCCCACTGATTGTGGCTGAGATATATTTTATCATCAGCTTCCAACTCAAAAGCTATGGTAGTGGTAGTAACTCAAGCTACACTGCCAGGGCTTAAACCTGTATTTCTTCAATTATGGTAAGTAAAATGCAACATCATGGTCAGAGTACAAAGCCTATTATGTGAATAGTTGACAGCTGGCTGCATGAAGTGCAGAAATAAGGTTGTGGTTGTACTTCTTTTGCATTAAGAAACCTTTACAAACATATTCTCAGAAATGTCTGCTCTTTGAAGGTATTATCTGTTAGTTACATGTTTAGTCATTAAATAAACCCCTTATGGTTGAGAAATGAGTGGGGTGTGCTTTCCCAATAAACCAGCAGATGTCATATATGATATATGACATTTTCCCCCACGCCTACATGGAGCTCTCCATGAGAAAATATGCATACAGCCGTTTGCCAGTCATAGTGCCAAAATGGGCTTAATATTACAGAAAGCGGCAGAAAATGGTGTGCTACTGTATGCAAGTACTGCATGTCAACATTTTGTTAATGTAAGTGTACTGGGAAACTGGGCTTCGAATATGAGCCACGACAGAATAAATTAACCTTGGAAATATTTCTTCTTGTGTGCAGCCAGAATGTTATTATGGCCTCGTTTATCTGGTTCGAACTCTAGACAATACAAGCCACGCCAAATAGCTTTGAGGAGGGTTGGATCCACCTTTTAAACTGAAGCTGAAGACAACACCTATAAAGCTAAACTCATAAATTATAATTCTGTGCCATTTAAAATGCCACTGATGTTTACACAAAAAACACACAGCAAGTAGTTCCAATGGTTATTCCAATATATTTTCAACCTTCATTATTTGAAGGGAAAGTACACTAAGCACAAAATGACAGGCAAACTTTATGAAAATGATGAGCCTCTGTAAATAGAAAGTCACACAGTGTCACACACTGTTGAGGCTGACACAGGCTTACACAAATGTGCTGATGTGGCATACAAGTTAGGATGATATCTGTATAGAGAAGTGGGCTCAACAGTGGTTCTGGGATCAATACTTAACCAAGATAAATTACACTAAGCAATTAAAAAGGTTACTGTCGCCCACAAACTCATTTGAAGCACACTGCAATCTACAAAACAGGCCCACAACCCTCAAATCTAATGTTCATAATAAACATGTCATGATCACAAGACTAAAAGTTAGAGTCTTGCTTATCATGGGACTTAAATGGTTCCAAGGGATCATATGACCAGTAATGCATTAGTAGCCATTAGCAATAATAGCCTTAAGAATATAAAGAGAGTTACATAATATTTCAAGTTACATGCATACACCCATCAATACTTTTCTATTTAATTCAGGAAGTTAAGCAGCTAAAGATACATTTATTATAAATCCCAACTTTAAAGATGGCATTATTAAGCATTTTTGATTCCAATATGTATAAAGTATAGAGTCTAAACTATTATGATGTTTTGTTTTCCTAATGTTGATGCTCTGTGTTTTTATGAGTTTATAGGTAAATATATTAACACATTAAAACCACACACACACACTTTTTTCTTCTTTTTTTGTTTCAATTTCTTAGATATACACAAATGCAGTATGGGTACAATGTTACAACCCTGTTCATCTTCCATAGAATTTCCTACAAAGATGATTAGTAATTATTCAGTGTCACCTTCCACCCAAGATAACTTTATACTAACTTCAAGTAGAACTCTGTCACACACGTCTTAGAAAAAGCTCAATGCTGCTTATCATTGGAAAGCCACGCTACTTTTCCCTGATATCTCTATGACACATCACCATTGCAGGCTGACTAATATTTACTCACAGATTGGACAAATTCCAATGTTTAAACTGGTCCAACTGTAGAAGAAAGGCAAATGAGCCAAGCCTTAGTTGCACACTAACACTCGCCCTCTCTTGTTTAGCTATGTATCCATAGAAACCTTGAGAGAGTAGCTATTATAAACCCAATTAAAACTATCATTAAATCAGGCATATACAAGCCATATGGTAACTTCCTTTGTCATGAGCTCAACCATGTTGAGAAGTGTAATCCAACGACCAGTACAGTCTGTTATGTTTCACTGAACATGCCACAAAGAAGAACTCAAGTACTAGGAGAGCAACCCTACACTTAAAAGACTGAGCTCTGATAAAAAAAAAAAAGTATTTTCAAACTGGCTTTCCAGTTACAATTGCATAACAGTTGAAGAATGGTGAAAGAATGAACACAAGTAGCTGCATTCTCAATCAAAACATATCCTTGAACGTAAAATACAACCAAAGCTAGCTTTTAGTCTACATATGAATAACTTTAGTAGAACAAACAACTCTCACGTCCTGTTTTTTAAAATCTAGTAGCAGCCATTTGAAGCCACTGAAAACCCATCTGCTCTCCCTGCCCTCGCCATGTTTTTGCTCAGTGTCTCTTTAAAACCCCTGCCAAGGGACTGCAAACCTTTCTGAGATATTGCACTCAAACACAAAACAGAATATAACTCACCCAGCTTGCTAAGTTTCCCTGATATCCGAGAAAACGCAGTAACACCCAACCTTAGTACTTATAGTCACTCCCTCCACGTCACACAGAGTATTTAAACCACGGAGTGCAACGGCTGTTCAGTCATACCTCCCTCACACACACTCATACATAGTCTTCTGGGAAGTTACACAGTGCTTTTATGCTACCGAATAACATGTGCAAGTATCATATGTAAATGGTTTTTGCGTGTGTTATTGGCAGAAAAACAAGCAATGGGGTAGCTAAACAATTAGCTTTCTCGCACTTTACTTTTCGGTTGGTGGAGTTAGCTCGCTTTCGCAACTCTAGGCGGCTAATTTGATAAGATACGCGGTGTTTGACCAACCTATTAATTTGGTAACAGTTAGTAAAATGCTAAACTATTGCCCTGGTAAGCAGAAACACAAGCTCAGCAAACTAACCTTGGCGTCTGGACAATATCTCTGCAGAAAACACAATTTCGTCCGCTATTGCCTCAGAAGGACAGGTCAACCTTTAGCTATGTTTACGTTTCTATTCCTAAGTGCGCTTACTTTGTGATTAAAGGCAGCTGTGTGGAACGAAATTGTGGACTGTTCAGTGTTAATAGCATAGACTGTATAGTAAACGGTCCGACTCCGCCCCCTCATCCGGGCTGCACCGGAGAAGAAAGCGATTGCAATAGCAGATGACGCATGCGCATTAGCGTTAACAATGTGGCTGTCCTTCAGTAGAAGTGTTCAGCGGTTGATTCAGCCACAATACGTTTTGCTCTCAAAAGGTATGCATTTATACAGCAAACGTTACATTTTATTTTATAAAAATGATTAACATAACATGGCTTTTAAGGAAATCTAGCTATCGAGATTAAATGTAACTGTTTTCAGATAGAATTTGGTGCATGTCGAAGCCTTGTTTGCGTTAACAGTTAACAGTTTCACTATTAAGCCAACAGCTATGTTGTATAAATGTAACTAGCTAAATACAATTCACGTTGTATCTTAATACTATATTATGTATTACATAGTAAGATGATTGGTGTTGTCCACAGTAGGTGAAGATCATTGTAGTTATCTTTAAATAGATGTCAGTGATTTATGAATGACATTTCTCAAGTCAATGACTTTTATGAATGAAGACAAGCAGCTTTTGATCGATGATCTTATTCACTTTTTTTATATATCTCATTGCACATTCAGACTTTTAATACATACACGCTTTCTCTCCAACATAAGCACATACTGTCCTAGGACTTGTGTTGTACACTACATCTTGCAATAGTATATTGCTGGTTTTACTAGCTCCTGTAGATCAATTGGTGAATGAATTGAATTGATGAATTGATTAATTGGTGTGCATGAGTTATTATTGTTCTATGCGTGCAATAAAAAAAATAATTAACTAGTGTGTAATTTCTTTGTCTTGGTCCAGTTGTCAAACAGTCCTTTAATGTTGATCTCTCTTTTTGTCAACAGTGTGTGTCCACAAGGTGCACAGCAGTAGAACTAGGTTTACAGACGGCTGCTATGATGGGCTGTATCCTGGACATATCCACACCACTCCCATCCAGAAGGCCCTGTTGGCTGTGGGGTCAGGAGTGGCTGCACTACAAAACCCCTACAGACATGGTGAGACTCACACATAATATCATGGGGCTCAAGCCGCATTATTTGTTATTGTCTGTGCATGTCTATTGTTCACTTTACATCTCTTTTTAAAGGGCAAGGTGGTTAAGACGGATACAAATATAGGCTTACTTTAACGTCTGGGTTTAATCTGGCTGGTGACATGCTGCATGCCACCCCCCTTGCATTCTCTAACCTGTATTTCAACTATCAAATTAAGGCAATCTCAAAAAAGACCCCAAAATAGCCTTCCCTTTTATGGCTGAATACAGTTGTACAGCCCACTGCTGGACGAACAACTGTATAGACAAATATGGAGATAACTCTGCCGGTGATGCAAGAAAACCCCTAATGTTCCTTACGTTAGAAATTCATCAAAATCCTGTATATTTTCTGCCTAGCGGGAATGAACAAGTATTTCACTCTAAATCTATAGCTTTTTCAAATAACACAAATAACATTAACAAAAAGTAATATAAGACCTTTCCATACATTACTGTTTTCCTGAGCCTTCAGAAATATTATCTGAAAAAGATCCCAGAGTTCACTGCTGAAAACCACACAATGAACTAAAGCCCTGCAAAATAATTCAGTTTTTCAACCTTGTGATAAGAATATCTGGTCAAACTAGTTTTTGAAGGTAAATTCAACTAAATTGTTAGTACAGTGCCGAATGAATTCTAAAATTTATAATTCAAACAAAGAATTTGATGCATCATTCTACAGTCAAAGGAAACCAAGAGTCAGGGAAAGTACCGTGGGTTTCTTTTCTCATGAACTGTTCAAGTACAGTCAGTCATTTTCAATCTTTTATTCTCTGGAGATCACTGGTATATGCTTCTAAAATGTCTTGAAAACAGAAATGAAATTATACACCAAGAGAGGCCACATCATTTAGTGCAGTTACCCAGAAACTTTCTTGGAGGAAGAGAGCGCTAACAACTGTTGTGTTTTTTCCCTTTTAGTATCGGGTGATATCCATAAATGCTAGATCCTACAGATTTAGTGTTTTTTTTCAAACTTGTGCCTCTTCCTACCTGGCAAACACCCAGGTCATTCTAACTTCCACAAACGATGACATCGGCATTTGTCATTTTGAGCCAGACATTTCTTCCAGACTTTAAAAATCTCCTAAATAAGACATTTAACAGCTGTTTTCATAGGCTGAGTAATACTCTCTGTGGTGAGTTATTTGAGCCTTATGGGTAACTTCTCTGGAATGCCCCTTACATCTATTAATGTGATGCTAGTCACAAGTTAAAACATTTTTAAGCCTAAATGTACCACATGTTTTTTGACAATCTATTATTGGACTTGTAATAACATTTTCATAAAATCTCTATATTGTACATTTCATAGCATATAATTATTCTTATTTTGGTTCTTTATTGTCCCACTGGGGGAAACTCGAGTACAGATAAAAAATGACAAACAGCACACATATAACAATACAACATTAAAGACTATCAAAATATGATAACAGTGCAGTGAAACAATTTCCTTTTTGTTCAAATTTGGCATTGGGGATAATTTCATAAAACTCTCCCTGCAGACATGGTTGCAGTGCTGGGGGAGACAACAGGACACCTAGCGTTGATAAATCTCAGGGAAAAGATGAGAAACGACCCTGAAGGCTACACTATCCTTACGTGAGTCACTGTAACACTATTCAGTAGCTTTTTAATATAGGCGCTCTTAAGCAGTATTTTCTACACATTGAATGAAATGTGTATTCAGTTGTACTTGTTAATGCAGAGAAAGGCCCAGAATCCGTCTGTCTACGCTTAATCTGAGCGAGATGTCCTCTCTGCCCGACGGATCTTTTGGGAGGGAATACTGTCGTTTCCTGGAGGACAATGTGAGTGTTTGTGTTAAGACTGATTACAACAAGATTAACATTTCCTCAGAATTCCCTGATTTTAAGTTTCTGTTTTGTCTTCACTCATGGATAACCTTTCCTGTTGTGTCAGCATGTGACTCCAGACTCAAGGGCAGACGTGAAGTATGTGGACAATGAGGAGCTAGCTTACGTTATGCAGAGATACAGAGAGGTCCATGATTTACTGCACACCTTACTGGGCATGCCCACCAATATGTTGGGTGAGTAAAATATTACTTCATTACATTTCCAACACATCCTGCACAAATGTGGCCTCTACAATCAAATCAATGAATACAGTTACAGGAAGATGTTTTTACTTGGCAAACAATGCTAGTGGTAGGGTGCACCTGGAGCCACACATTTGGTGTCTGGCTGAACAATGAATTTCTCAACTTCATGTGTTATTTGATTTCCTTCTTTTACTTCCCAACTGTCTATAAGAATAGCCTGCTCTAGAAAGCCATTTCCTACAAAATACTGATGTGAGCTTTTTTTTCTTGCTCACCATGCACTATTAGATTGACCTGGAGAACATCTAAAGAGAAGGAACAAACATTTTTTAGCAATCAAGCTTCGCAAAAGTTGGATTGGTTTGCAATGTTGACCTAAATCTAGCTTTCTCTTCCCCCTTTAATCTGGAATGAAAAGGTCACTCAGATAGCACTGCTGTCCGCTTAAGACACTACAATCAGTGAAAAAAATAAAGCATACCCCTACCATTGTTACCCCTGATACGAGTCCGCTCCACCATTTTATGTGTTCTTCTTTGGCCAAATCGAAATCCTTCTACTAAGTATTATGTACATTGACCCAAGAGTTTTTCTTTAAATTGCTGAAAAACCAAAAGCATAAGGTTATAATCTTGATAACTTTGTATTTTTCTCTCCGTTCTTTCTGCTTTCAGGTGAAGTGGCAGTGAAATGGTTTGAAGCTGCTCAGACTGGCCTTCCCATGTGTACGCTTGGAGCTGTGCTGGGGCCACTGCGGTTGAATCCAAGGTACAATACCAGATTTTAAACCTGCAACGTAGTACTGTACCAAGGAGAGTAAGAGCAGTCAGCTCCATAGGAATAAAAGCGAAGGTACAGTTAGTTACAGTTTGAGTGAAAATATTTGATTAAATATTATATTCAAGCTCAACTGTTCAACTCAGCAAAAATCCAAGCTGATGGAGGCAGAATCGGTGCTTTGATTTGCTCTGAATAGTTTTGGCCTGCAAAGAAAAACAATTTAATCGGGGATTAATTTCTCGATTTGTTTCTTGATTTACCAATTGTTTTATAATCATTTCAATTGTGATATAACCAGATGACATATTTAGTCTGTCATAATATATGCTGAAAGCTGAACATTTTTGCATTTTTGTTGAAAAGTTAACGAATATCAACACAGTTGGCAATACATTTTCTTATCAAATATGTATTTGTGATTTCATTTATTCAATTAAATTGGCCTCTTAGGATACATAGGACTCAGCCTTTAATCTGTAAATAACACAGATGTTAAAAAGCATTACCACTACTTTGACAAATATATATGGCCCACCAAGCAACTACTTGGCATTTGTCCTGCTCAGACGATAAGAGGAAACAAACCCACCATTATTACCGTTGAGATGAAACAATGCCTGTTAACTGTAAATCAGTAATCCTTCCTCATTCAGTAACTGAAGTTACTTGTGCTTTCTGTTGAAACTGGTTTAGGTAACACATTATCTCTACATATTCTGGCACCATGCTAAACTCCTCCTCCTCTCAATTCCCCTTCTCCAAGCCGTCTACAGCAGCTGTTCACATCCTTGGGCCCTTGGGCTCTTCACAATGGTCGTCGGGCCCGCTGCGTCCTCAGTATCTTCTACGAGAGACGATGGGAGCAGAACATCGAAGACCTCCGACAAGAGCTCAACATAGAGCCACCTCCTGTCATACTCAGTGCTACCAAGAAGTGAAACACATGAGTAAAGACAAAACAAAAAAACAAGAAGCAAAATTAAGGAATCGCCCTAACTGAAGCATTTGAAAGGGCGTACACTAGAGATGGACGTTCGTAACTAAGGAAGTGAGGAAATTGCACAGTTACTAAACTTTGTGTTTTCCAATTATGTGAATCACCTTGAGTGCTGTAAATTATTCTGATGAAACGCTTGAGTTTTTAAGCCTCCCTTATGCTGGTGAATAGATCCGGTTCAAAATGACAGGTTCAGTCACTGTTGTTGAGAATGTGAGAGGAAGTATGTATTGGTTTAAAGAAGAAAAATGAATTAATAACTGTGTTATGTCATTATCAAATACTTACCGATAAACTGGTGTCATCTGTAATCGGGTTTGAAAAGTAGGGATGTACCGATCCCATACTGAGTTTTGGATATGATATTAGACAGGGAACAATGTAAAATCCCATATTATACATTAGCCTAAACAATCAACTGTCATTAACGTGTAGGCTCCATTGAGTGTTGAGTTATATCAAGTATTTTACACTAGAATTGTTTTTCCTCTGTTATTCTGAATACCCAGATTTAACTTTTGCACAAAACTGCACTTTCAACAATTCATGAGTGTTTTAAATGGCTTCTTTTGCAAAGTGCATTGATACCAATTATATATTAAAAGCCTGCAGAATGGTATTGAGCCATCTCTTATATTAATTTTGGTTCATCAGCATAATTGTTATGCCAATTGTTAAATGGTTATTTCGTGACACATTTTGTAGTTTATTATAATCATGACTATATTCAGTGTCATAGATTTCACTTTGTAGTTGCACACTAATTGATGGGAAAGGAGCAGATGCTTCTATTATCTTATCGCCTTCACAAAATAAATATGATGCATCTCCTATTTACGGTCATGATGAGGAACAGGAAGTACGTATTTCTTGGCAGGTGTATGACATAAGCAAACAATCCCCTTTAAACTTTAGTTCCAAGCATTCTCATTAAGAAACATTTCATCATAAGGTTAGGTTAGTTATGAGTGTCAAATGTGAAGAGATTAGTTAAATACTCTCCCATTATACATTTAGTTCAGGGTCACTATGCAAATGTTTATTTGGACACAATGCACAAGATAAGCATGTGCACAACTGCATGTAAACATGTAACAACTATGATGATGTGTTTAACTCACAATGTGTATCATGTTTTAGGTTACACACTCAATGATAAATCACATGGGACACGTTCAACAATACACACTAGTTTGGAATCTGATGGACCCTAATGGAAAGATGTTTGTTTCCACAGTGCTTCTGTTACAATAGCCTGACTAGAAGGAATTGGCTGATACAATGTTACACCACATAGTACTGTAATCACAATACATTGTAATCACTACATCCTGGGACATCCACTACATTCACTGTAGAAGCTGCCAAAATATGAAGGTATTCCACATTAAATGAATTAAGATTATTTTTACAAAATTGGATTAAAGATTCATTAATTTGACATTACTGCCCCCTGGTGGTCTTCTAAATAAATACTCTGTGAAGTGAAGGAAGTGTTCACATCTGCTCTGCCTCAGGATCTATGGTTGAATCACAGTTTGTCTCTTTCTCAGATTTTAAGACTCACTAAAAACTGTTTTGTGGGCTCATGTATTAGGGTCTTCACATCCTTCTGACCTGAGAGCCTTT
Organism: Notothenia coriiceps; assembly: GCF_000735185.1. Lineage (NCBI taxonomy): Eukaryota > Metazoa > Chordata > Actinopteri > Perciformes > Nototheniidae > Notothenia > Notothenia coriiceps. Next base: position 62,247 of record NW_011333191.1, on the reverse strand, counting down.
GCTTGATTTAGCCAAGTGTCTAATAGAAAATGGCTATATTAACTCTACAGAGATTAACGAGTTGTGAAGTGTAACTAAGAACATGTACTCAAGTATCCTGACTGTAACATACTAAAGGAACAATTTGAGATACCTGCACTTAACTTGAGTATGTTTTATTACTTCATTTTATTTGGGAGGGAACTATATGAAACAATATAGTTATAGTTCTCCACTTCAAATATTGGAGAGCTTTGGTACTTAAGAAATTAAGATTATTTTCAAACAAAACATTTTTAAATATTTAAGTATAGCTGAAACTTTAAGTCTATTAATTGATTTAAAGAATGTAAGTCAACTATTAAACAAATTGTATAAGTCATTATCAATGCAAGAACAATGTTCAGCTTCAAAACTGTGAGGATTTATAATGTTGAGGTTTGGATTGTTGGTTATATGAAACAAACATTGTGAAGATATCACTTCGATCTCTGAGTAATTATTAAAGACAAAGAGGACACATTTCTGCTCAATTTATTACTTAAAGTGTATTTCCAACATATCAAGTAACATTTTCAATCAAGGACTACTAATAGATTTACTCTATTTTCACTTTGTGGTATTTGTATGTTTACTACTAATATAAGTACTTTATTTTTTGGTTCTCTTGACATATCTTATTTTCCTGCCGAGTCCTTAAACAGGATAACTGATATGGCAAATAGACACAAAACAAAAATCTGCTCTTGCATAAAAGAACGAATGTGGGATTTTCAGCTGGTAACTTTACTGAGCATAATGCAGTAACATCATTAAAAAATATTTCTGTTGAGAGTTACTTTGTCACACAACATTACAAACAGTCCTGAATCAACCAGTGGAATTTTTGTACATGTAAAGTTAAATAATATGATTATTTCTAAATTAAAATCTATTAAATTGTTAAAAACAGTAAAAAATAAAGAGTCAGCAGCTAATAATAAAATAAATACAAATTCACGCCTTTTCATAACTGCACAATCAGATGGAGGATAATTTGCTGCTGATCATATTTACATTGGAGAATATCTTCACATGTTTGAGGTCATTGAGTCTTTTGGCTGCGTGTCAGTGCAGAATAGTGATGCTGCGGTCAGTAACTGCAAACGCTGGCAGCAGGGGGTTGTTGAAATAATGTGTGAAGGAGTGCAGCACAGCGCTGGAGTCTGGCTCGTAGAACAACAGCGTCCCACTGGGCCAGTCCAGCAGCAGGCCGATCCTCTGGGGTCTCCTCGCCACCTGCAGGGGCTCCTTCCTCCCCGCGTGGCAGAAGGAATAGTCCCCGTCGTAGTGAGACAGCACCCAGGACTGGCTGTTGTACCCCAGCCGAGCCTCGTTCCCTGAGCCTTTGCGCTCCAGAGAGGTGTAGCAGACCCCCACCTTGAAGGCACCACTTTCCCCCACATCCACCACCCAGCTGTGGGTGCCAGAGGACATGGACAGAGAGCCCAGAGCGTTGGGCCAGCAATCGAAGCGTGCCGGGTCGTAGGGCAGCGGTTGGCGATGTTTTTTGTTGGAGAACGTCAAAGTGTAGAAGTCGTCCGACAGGGACAGGAGAGGGCTCACTGTGCGCTCATTAAACTTCAAATAAAATGATCCATAAGCTGTGGGAAGAGGAAAAATATGGATTAATGGTCAGAAACCTATAGATGAAAAAATTGCTTGATAAATAAACATAATGTTGTTCAATGTACCAAAATCATGTAAAAGATTATCTAAAATAAAATTGTGAGATACAGTAAATTGAATATATGTTTTAATTTGCTTCTTTATTTATTTACCTTTACTATTTCTTCATTTTATTTCAAGACTTGCTCAGTTACACAAAACCTTCCAGGCCCCAAACAATCACTGCTGTTTCCAGCTAGGGAGAGATATACATCAGGATCATGTATATTACTGATTATGAACAATATATTTTTAGATAAGTTCAGACAAGTTCTGTGGGCAAAATATACCAAACATTTGTATTTTCTCTGAGTAGAAATGTTTTATCATTGTGGGAATAGCACATGTGTAGCTAATAACACAATTATTAAACCTGGGCTTTTTCTACTATGACTATTAAGGTCTATTAATGTTTACACATAAATTAGCCATTCTGAGTACTAATACTTAAATATTAAATCATGTTAATAATTCACATATGGTAATATTATGTAAATAACTCAGGGTCCTTAACATTTCATTTCTTTCGGTACACTTTTGTACAGTTGTAATTATGGACTTTCTGTCCACGTCAATACAGTTGTATTTTAAGTGTGATGAAAAATGCACAATTAAAAAAGGTAAAGATATAAAAAAAATTGTGTTGATAAAATTGTTATTGGGTCATTTTGTCCGCAATAAATGGGAATAGAACATCTAATGTTGTGACAGACCTATTTGCAGTTATGCTAACTACTATTATAGTTGTGGGCAATGATCCTGATAGATCTATCAGGTTTCCATGAGGATCGAATAACACTGCACTAACCGTTTGGCCCCAGCAGCACTGCAGTGGCCCAGAGGCCCCTCAGCAGCTTGCTGTCGCTACAAGCTGAGTTCATGTTGAGCTGCTCCGTGTCACAGGGCTCCCCAACCCCATCCGCCGCCTCCACCCTGACAAACAGTAATAGAAGAACAAATATTACCTCTCTGGTGTATACTGAGAAAGAAAGAAATATTCACTAGAAATGTTAAGTAAGTAAGTAGAAAACATTACCTTTCAGCTATCTCCTGGACACTGGTCTGAAAGACAGGAAGCATTATAGATAATGAATGACCATTATCAGGTTACACTTATTTTAGCACAAGTTCTTCTTTTGCTAAAAAATATCCCCAAGTCGTCCCTGAACAAAAATGTTGTTATCTCTCACCACCAGTTGTGCCTCTGAAGTGTGCGTCAGTGTGTGCACCAGGCTGGAGCGTGTTTGTGTCAGATTTGCCAAAGCTTTGCTCCAGTGTGCTCTCTGGGTGAGGAGGCACTGCTCCACCCGCTCCTCCTCCTTCTGCACCTCCTCCAGGAGACGCTGCTCCTCTTCCTCCAGGGCTTCACGCGCTGCACTGACCTGAGCCAGGATATGCTCCCTGGCCCTGCTCGCCCCTACCTACGCCAACAGAGAGAAGGAAAAAATTACATTGCTAAATCTCTTCACGGGAGTGTATACAGGTTTATTTTAACTTTTAAGATTCTCGAGCACATGTGTCATGATTCCAATTTTATAAAAATCTTCAAATCATGCACTAAAGCATATTTTACTACAGTGTAGTTATGCCGATGAAAATCTTAGGCCACAGGCTTCTCCAACAGTGCAACACAAAACACAGATGAACAGAAAAATATAGTGCAAGTAGTAAATACAAAAAGGAAAAGAAAAAGAACAGAAAAGTGAAATAGTGAAATAGTACAATAAGAGTCTATATGCAAGTTATTGGAATATGATATATTAGATAAATAGATAAATAGATTTCTAAGTAGCAGCCAGATGAATATTATGGATGTTGTTTCAACAGTTCAGGTATTTAACAGATGTTGCTTCAGCAGTTCAGGTGTTTAACAGTCTTATTGCCTGTGGGATGAAACTGTCCCTGAATCTGGTGGTTTTCGTCCGGATGCTGCGGTAACGCCTGCCAGACGGCAGCAGGCAGAACAGTTTGTGGCTGGGGGGATGGGGGTCTTTTATAATCCGGAGGGATTTCTTCCTGACTGCTGGGAGTAAAGGTCCTCCATGGATGGCAGCTTCGTCCTGTTCCCAGAGCTCAAACCCGCAGGCAATACAAGTCAATCAATCCCCCCAGCTGTTAATAAAGAAGTAAAGCTAATTTTTTCGCGACTCTAGTCTGGGTCTTTCCATAGTTGAAAATCAAGGACAACTTATTTTGGAGAGACTCAGATGAGTTGAGATGTAGTCTTGAGGATTTTGTGAGGGACTGGTTACCAATAGCAGTTTTTGCTACTACTGCTACTGTTAATTTTTTTTCTTTGTTTTTTTCATGTGTCCAAGGATGTCTTGCAAGACAGAAGCAATAGTTGTCTGAATCAAGATACGTTCAAAACCGTGATACATACAACAACACACAAAGTAGGCAATAACATTAAGTCATATACCTAGAAAGAGGGAAAGGTTAAACACATCTGGCAAAAGAAACACAATTTCCAATTGAATTAGCCTCCAAGCCCTTAACTGAACTTTAAAATGGTCTTTTTGGAATCAGCCTATCGAGCTGCAATTCTGTCTGCAAGTGGTCTTAGGGGCAGAGACCATTAAGGACTGTTTTCTTCTTTCAGTGGGATCTTTAGTGACAGACAGTGGTTGTCATACAGAACAATATCCAATTAATCAAACATAGGGAAACATGAGGATAAAATAGTGTCCCGCCCATGTTTCTGTGCACACATGCAGCCAATCGACAGTGGGCGCCATAAAAGCAGGTATTGACACTTCACACAATGGCATCCCATGTTTGACCTTAAACAAACAAAAACAGCTACAAAGATTCACTGAACAGATTCGAAATCCAATGCTTTGTTTTCACAGTTTAAATGTGTAACATGTTGTTACAGGAAACATTTGTTTGGGGACTTGATTCTTGCTCAGATAAGGTATCTACATATTTGTCTGACCTGCCTTTACTGTTTGCTTGAGGTTTGATTTCCTAGTGTTAACCCTCTTAAAACTTGAGACACCCATTGTGCTCAGGGAGGTTAATAAATAAGGGTGCACTGAAAGAGGCAACCTTTGCTTTGTCGAATGGAGGTGTTCAATTGGCTGAATCAGCAAGTTATACATGCCTAGTAAACATATTGTGTTTTTGTTCTCTCTTACTCAAGCATTTACAACTGCAAAGTGTTTTACCTGTTTGGGTTAAAATGATCTGAATAGCTTACTGTTATAATAGTTAAAGGAAAAGTAAGAAAAAGACACAATTAAAATCCATAATATTAAAAATAACTACAATTATATTCTTAAGTACTTGAAACATGACATTTTGTGAATTTTTCCTATACTAATGTGGCAATAACGGATTCACATGTACAGTTTTTCAGCTAAAATGTCAATCATTCACTATATTCAAGCTTTCTATCCGTTATTACATCATTGAAATCTGAATGTGGTTTGTAACAGTTATTCGGACTAAACAAGCAATTTGGGTAGGGATGATGCTATTTTTTTAATTTGTTTTGACATACTTTAGATTGAACAATTATTCAGAAGAAATAGTTGACACATGAATTGACAATGAAAATAATCCTAATGCCTTATGATAAGGGTCAGTAGGTTCCACATACATACAATTCAACAGAATGTGTTCATGTGTCTGCAAAGCACATGAAGATTTCCACATGGGACTTTTCATAAAGCAGAGCCAGCCGACAGGCTGCTTGTGAAACATTGTTTGCTTCACTTGATAATGTGTTTGTATTGAGGTTGGCTTCTCTGTGTGTGATCATTAGTGTGTGGTTTAGTGGGTGGGGATGTGTTTCTCACCTGAAGTTTTTGCTCTTTGGCTGTCAGCGTCTGCTCGATAAACCTCTCAATCCTCAGAGCCTGCAGCTGCAATTTCTCACACACATCTACCAGATGGTTCTGTTGAAACACACACATACTCATCAGCTGGAGGAGACGCAACAAGAAAATCCTGTCTTTTTAAATACCATGCATAAGAATCAGCTAGAAAAACTACATGCAAACTGTGGCGCACCCAAGAAAGGATTACTAACTACACATTTTACACTGTCAAATATGTGAGCATTATTCTCCACACTTTTAAGTGAGTCCTTAATAACAGGTACAATCCTCAACAGAGTGAGTGAGTGAATAGGAAAAATCCACATTTTCTTTCATAAAATAAAATTAAAAGGATCTAGAATGATATGTTCTAATGCAGATGAGGAAAATCTGTTAAACCTGTCTAACAGCAAATAACACGGCCAATAAAAAAGTTTAAACAAACATTCAAACAAAGTGAAAGTAACATTCCTGGGCTATTATCTAACCCTGAAGGTATCCTAATAAAGAAAAAATATCTACCTTTTACATTTCTAAAGCTAATATTAATAAAACTATGCCAAAACTCAGGCAATACATTTAAAAACAAACATTAATATACAATATCAGCAGTTCACTAACCCTTACTGCGATTACTCTGGTGGCCACAGGGGTCACAGAGTGTCCGTGGCAGGGACCCACGATAGCGCAGTGGGAGCAGATGAGTCTCTGCTCGGTGCCACAGAACCAGTCCAGCTCGGACTCATGCTCCACACACAGCTCACATTCCCCAGAGAAGATCCCGGACTCGGTGTCGGGGGTGGTCGCAGCCGGTGTCCCCGCGGTGTCCCCCTCCGCCGGCTGCTGCTGCTTCACCCCGCCGCTCAGCAACGAGAAAATAGGCTGCTCCAAATCCATCGGTTTACTTTTCACAACATCCAAAGTCTTCTCCGGTGAAGACGGGAAAGTTAACTCGCAGGTTATGAGCTCCTCGGTCATGGCAGAATAACGCAGCAGGTGCATCGAGACGCACATACAGTCACCTGCGGCGCAGTAATACAGGTGGAACAGGTGAGCAGAACACGGAAGTAACATGGACACCAGAGGTCAGAGCTGAGAGGGAAAAAAACGTTCTGCTCTTCTGGTTCTCAGTTGTTTGATTTGGGCGTCAGCTGATAACCGTCTTACAATTGTGTTGTAGCCTAATAAATCACAAGCTGGTGTTTATATTCTAGTAGTGGCCTTATAAAAAGCTAACATCACAATGTGCATGTATACCTTTCATTCTTTAAAACCTTCTTTAATTTCCAGTTTCTCCACGTTTTAAAAATATATATTTGTGTTCACTTAGAACTTTACCTCTTTTTGCATTTAACACATTGGACTATGTTTGGATTATTTGCTATTGTTTTTTTTAGTCTATGTTTTACTCCAATGCTTGCCCTAATGATGTATGCAAATAAACTAAAATGATAAAACATTCTGATGTGTTTAAATCTGTAATAGGATTAAAGAGAAATAAATACACAAGGATTTACATTTTTGAATATCAGAAAACCTTTTCTGAACTATCTGATATTCACAAAAACGTTCATAAACAGTTAATAGGGGTGACTTTGTTAAAATGCCTCTCACTGTTATATTAGGAATGTTTTTTCCCTTATCTTTTATATTATATACCCCCATTTGTATGTGCAAACTATTTTATAACCCAATTGATCTTTAAAATAATTAAATGACTTTTTTTGTAACTTTACATTAGACAAAACTCTTCACAAACTATTCACATGACAAAAAAATTGAATTTATTTCTTTCTTTTGTTTGTTAAACATTGTTCACGACATCAGCATTCTGAATAATGATAACCTGATTATTATTAAAACAATTAAACTAACAGTTGAGAACAATCTCATCCAGTCAAGGATTGTTTCAGTTTAGTAATTTCATTTGGAAGTTGCTTACTTGCATACCATTGAGAAAAAAAAACTGTGGGAGAGGATAATCACATTTTCCAGGGCGGAGAGGAGTGATGGATAAATTGTTTCATCATATGTGTGTGCCAGAGATCAGGTGCAGCCACACCTCGGGACAGCTCTGTTCAGCAATAAAGTGAGTAACACCCTGTCTGGAAAAGCTTATGAATTCAGAGACAATAACAACAAATGTTCTTTAGAAGGATGGTCTGTTTCATCGATGGCCAGGCTCATTCATTTATAGTGACTCTGCAGTGAGTTGGTTTTGGTTGCAACCAGCATCTCAAGAAGTATGTTTCCATTTATAAACATTTATAAACATGTAGGGTGTGTCCGACTCCACAACACTTACTAACATATCCAGTTTTAGTATTATTACTAACAATGTGATTATGCCATAAGCTATTATCATATAAGGATTATACAAGAAGTACTGACTTTCATCTGGCCTACATTGGTGTTGCATGTATCTTTTTAAACAAACTTTCAACTAAACAAAGCATAAAATGTGTTTCACGGTTCATTGTGTGAAACAAAAATTATCAATGTATGAGCCGTTCTTGAGTCATTGTGCTGGCTTTTATTTTGACTTTTTATTTATTTTATTGGAATTCAATGTCCATACTGTATATGTTCATTCAATTTGCCAGTGAAAGTTGTCATACAATCCTAGAGGCAATTGATCAAATATTCCCCTTAACTTACTTTTAACTCCTTGAAGAGAACAATTATGACAATTGTTTGTTTTAAAAAAAAAAGGGGGGAGTAAAAGGCTTCACATTTAAAAACTAAGCTTAAAAGAAAGACTTGTTGTTAAAGCTACACATGTATTTGGGAGGAAACAGATCAAATCTCAAGAAATTCAAACCCACAAAAGGAAATGCCACACCTCCCAGCTCCATGTCTGAGTAACTCGATAGGGGTGATTGAGAGAAAAAAAGTGGTGCCTGGCTGAGACAAGGTGCTTCCTCATTTCAGCTAACATGGGAAAAGCAAAGGCACAGGACTGCTATTGTTTCCAACAAAAAAAAAGCTGTTTTGTAATGGGAAGAACTAGCCATGCAGGCTTTACATCATCAACTTCAGACAGAGCGTATGGACTACTGTACGTAAAAAGTTAAAAACAATAACACAAACATGTAATGTTGCAAACACGTTGAGTTGGCACAAGACAACCGCTTTAACTCACCAATGCTATTCCTCTTAAGAACAACATTACATATGTTTAACTTTTCAATACACTAAATTAACTAAAGTAAATTAGTATACATATGCCTTATATAATTGAAATAAGATTTGTTGGGATACCCTGCTGATCATCAACAATGAATGAAAACGTTTTTAAAGTAAAACTCCTGTTTTCGTAATTATTCTTAAATCTTCTAAGTTTTCTGTGATACAGATCCTGATCCCTAGAGGGTGCTCATCTGCTTTGCTAACTGCAAGAAAACGCTGCTGATACGGTCCTTAAGGTCATTTTTGAGGGATCAAAACAAGGATAGGGCCTGCACTGTGAGCATCAATGAGTGTTGGGATGAAAATAATAAGTTGTACATTCCTTTGAATTTGTGGAAATATAAATTGCAGTATAGTTCAAATGTATGTTCAAAAAGCAGTCATTCTATAATGATTTCTTTCTTTTTGCTTTATATTTTCAGTGGAAGGATGTGACACTGATGTACAGCATATAGGCTACAATACTCAATGGTGTACATCAGGCATCCTCAAAGTCCGGACTCCGGTCCGGATCCGGACCGAACCACAACTGTCTCTGGACTCTGAGCAAATTATACTTTTCATATGTGTTATCTGCGAGACATCGCCACAACGCAACGAGTCTAAATGTTCCGCTATGTCCACTACAAACAGCGCTCTGCATGTCCGACTGTTCCACTGTATGTGTGTGTCTGTCAACGCATTGGTCCAATCACATTCAGCATCCCGTCAGCGTTTTTTCCCCCCACCAACAGTCTGCGAATCAGAGGCACAGTAGGGCGGGTCTTCGCGGAATGCGGGTGGGAAAAATGCGTGTGTTTAAAAAAAAGAAGTCAGAGCGAGAGTTAACAGCTCATCTAGTTGCATCTGTACTTTAGCTAGTAGCCTAGTTTCACCTACTGGGGTGNCTTGAATTTTATACCAAACAATGATCATATTCAATACAAATCGGTTAGATGTTTGTCCCCTGAGCTTTTTAACATTGGCAGAATACATGGATGAGTTAAAGTGGGACTATCATGCTATATTTGAATAATATATTGTCGAGCCATACCTATATAAAACATATCTGTGAAGTTTTTTTTTCAAAATACCAAACAGATCCTGCATTTTAGCCATGCCTCATTTCGCTCTATTTGCTCTTTGCCAACCCTGTTTTTGCAGTGGCTGATTCTGTGACGTAGCTTTAATGCAAATGAGCTGCAGCTGACCACGCCCCCCTGCAGGAGAGGGGAGAGTACTCTGATCAGCTGCTGGGCTCACAGAAGAGGGGGAGGAAAAGAGAGGCTCTGTCCTCCATGTATTATTCTTATATGATTATATAGTCATTATTCATTTGTTTTAAAGCTCAATAAATAACAAAGAAGACCTTTGACCGGCACTTTTCTAATTTTGTCCGGAAGATTTAAACTTTAACGGACATGTTGACCTGCGAAAAAATCTATCTGGAGCTCTGCCGCATGGTCCCCTCGTCCCTTAGAAGAGACGGAGAGGTGGTTGTTTGTCATCTGCTGGTGGCAAACCAGAGAATGACAGTGCTTGCCTCGACGGGGAGGGATTGCATTGAATTACAGCAGCAGGAGGCGCAAACGCTTGCCTCGGGGAGGGAGAAAAACAGCCAGAGCGTCCACAGTGGAGAATAAACAGAAGGGCAACCATGGCAACCATGCAAGGGAAGTCTTCTTCGCTGCTTTTGTGGCAGACTACAGCACCACTTACAGGCCTGGCATATGTACTACAGCGTCTCCAGCGCTTTCGAGCGGCAATGGCCGGCCGTGGCCCAACCTCTCATTCCCCTGATAGGTGGAGAATTGACCAATAGCCGTAGCTCCACTTTACTGACGTCAGGACAGCGTTCAAATCTGGATCAGTCTGTATAAGATCCGTTGCAGCCCCTTTTTTAGAGATTTGGGTATGGAGGAAAATAGAGAGGGTTGTGTTTTCTGACACTTGGTGAGTTCCCTGGAACACCGGGGACACATATTCATGTGTAAAAGACGTACAAAAGTGCATTTTGCATGATAGGTCCCCTTTAAGATAAAGACCAATAACAAGTGACTGTTAATGCCACACTTTTGAGATAAAGTGTACTGTCTGGTCCACTGTTCCTTTTGACATAAAGCTGATGCAAACAGGAAAAGTTTTTGAAGGACAGAGTCAGTCACTAAGAACCAGCCTGCACGGGTATAGATAAAATCCTGTTTCTTAATATAAAGAAGCACAAGGAGATTAGGTTGTCCAAGGTTTCAATGATGGCTGCTGCAAAGTGCCCTGTTTAGCATTCATCTTGCAAATATAACTGTTTTTGATCACGTTCTTGCAAGTTTAGGTTTATTATGACTCTTTACCTCAGACAGACAATAAGTCCTTTGTGAATATATGAAAAAAGGACTTACCAGAGAAGCTCATGCAAAGGCCTTCCTGCCCAGCGGCCTTTGCCAATGTCGAAAGCGTAGGCAAAGATTTTAGCTCCATTGCCATCTGCATCTACCTCCATGCGCGCCTGGAAAAGAGACATATGTCCTTTAAACATTGGCCAAATCAGAGAATGCAATTTCATCAATACTTTTATTAAACATGCAAACTTGTAGCTGAATCCTAATTGATTACCTCAAACGCATAGTTTTCCACAAGCGGTATGTCCTGTTCATCAATCAGTGTATATTTTGTCTGAAATGAAAGAATGGAGAGAAAATATGTTAATGTTAAAAAATCACACCACTACAGTATCAGCCATCTTCTCATGACCTGCCAATCTTTTATTTATTTTTTGGGAGCTTTACATGAAACCCAATGCGTTAGGGGTGTAACGGTATACGTATTTGTACCGAGGATATTCGGTATGGGCCCTAACGTTAAACGTAAAAAATTGAGAACGTGAAAAACGTTTTGGAAGTAATCTCAGGTGCTGAGTCGCAGCGTTCGAGTAGCATGTTCCTGCAGCCCATGCTCCGGGCAGGGCTGCAGGAACGCAGCGTTCAGTGTAATTTCAACGCGTCAGAGCGACCAAGTCATTTCATTGGACGAGAGGCATACTATGAGAGCTGGTCACAGGGATGCGTTCAAATGTAGTCAGTTGTTTGAGGAACTGTCGAAATGGCGAACGCAGATAAAGTTGAGCTCGAAAATCCTCCAGCATCATTGAAGTCTCCGGTTTGAGAACATTTTGGTTTCGCAGTTACGTACAACGATGACGGACAAAGACAGGTGGACTGAACCAAAGCTGTTTGTCGGCATTATTCAACTACAATTGGTTACGCGGCTGGCAATACATCAAACTTGCACACTCACTTGAAAAGGCATCACCCGAACGTGAATATAACCGGTACCAAAAGAAAAATCACTGAAGTGCAAACCCAACTCCCACTAGCATTTAAGCCTCCACCACTCGCAAAAAGTTCAGTATCAGTGCCATGTTAGCAAAGCGCTACCTGGCTGTATCTGCTACCTCTGAGAGGGTGTTCTCCACAGCAGGAGACATTGTTAGTTGCCAGCAGATCTGCCCTTTCGGCAAGCAATGTGGACAAGTTCATTTTTCTTAAAAAAATCATGAAAATACAATGACAAGCAAGTCTAATGTCAAGCTGGCTGCTTAGGTACTAGTACAGTACAGTTCAAATACAGACTATTTGAGTTCATCGAAATGCTTCACCTTAATGTTTATTTTATTATACTGTATGTTGTATTTATTTGAGTGAATATTCAGTTTAATAATAATTAAAACCCCAAAACTAATATTTTATGTTTTGTGAGTACTAGTACTAAAAATACAGATTATTTCAGTTCATCGAAATGCTGCACCTTAATGTTTATTATTATATTTTGTATTTATTTGAGTGAATACATTATCCACAGTTTAATAATAATTAAAAACCCCAAAAAAATATTTCATGTTTTGTGATCATTTTTTCTGCTGTACCGAAAGCGTACCGAACCGTGACCTAAAAACCGAGGTACGTACCGAACCGAAATGTTTGTGAACCGTTACACCCCTACAATGCGTAAAACAATATGAGAAAACCATTTAAAATAATGTAAAGGCTTCTCCCCTAGGGATTCACAAATATCTGTTTCAGTAGAATTATTCAAATACTTTTTTTTTTAAATCAGCAAACTATTCAAGAATGTAATTTTTAATTTAGCAATAGCTTTAAAAAATAAAAAATGTTTTTAGCTACAAGTATTCTGTCCTCTTATTAACTGAATAGTTATTAACAATAGATTATTTCCAAATGAGGCTTTAGTCTATACTTATGCATGCAAGTATTATGTACAGACTTGCAAAGTCAAACAAGACTGCTTATTAAATCTAGCATGTTTTCCGAAGGCTAGTACAATAACAAATGATGAGCAGTTGTAGGTATGTTCAAACTCATATTTTGGACCTACAGGTGACAGCTGCAACACAGACATAAACATAACACTAAAAGTACACGTCATCACGAGAATAAGCTTCAGCTGTTTTGATCCAACATTAGATCAACCACATCTGGACTCGAGATGTTGCATGTTTTTAAAAAGGACCATCAGAGCCTCGTGTTGATCTGTAAACCCGAGCACCTCTGTAGGAAGGTGGGACTTCCTCACACGCACGTGACAAGATACCAACACAGCAGCCCCACGCTACACAGAGCATGATACACCTCAGCACAGGGTGGTGGTGTCCACATACCAAAAGGTTTAAACATGCAATGTGACACTTTGTCTCGACTGCCAGCCCATTGTTAACATGAGTGACATTGTAAATAAGGTGTGTGACTCCTGACTGTAGATGTGTCACTCAGCAGGTGGGTAACTGATTCCTCACAGATTCAACTGGAAAGGCTCTGGACCCTTTATCTTGAGTGTCTTGTTGTGGCACACATCATTCAGCCATAGTTTAACGCCTCACAAAGTGTTGAATAGAAAATAAGGAACTAAAACACAAACAATATGCACGTTTACGGCAACAGATGTTGAATAAGTGAGCCATCCTGTCTATGCTTTGTCACGTTACACAAAACAAATCAGTTGATGGAGCATAATGGCTTCCTCATTAGCAGACACTTCAGTGTAATCCAAATAACACAGCTAGCGTGGCAGTGCTAACACTAACACCGACCGTTATAAAAGATAACAACCACCGGCGAACAGAACAAAATAAACACTATCTCCATTTCTACCCATCACCGGTAACGAGAAAATACGACCCCATGTGTTTACATGTGTTATTATTCCAAGGTTTAACGCAAGATAACAGTAACCGGCTACATGCTAGTTAGCGTTAGCTTCGAGACTGTGTGGTGGCGGAGACAGAATACCAGTCTGCCTCGGCCGGCTCCTCTAATCCGTGAAATGCGAGTGAAATCACTAACGCTGGTTCATGGGTTGATAACCATTAAAGCTGTTCACCAGCATCGACACGTCACTGCGAAACCATTTTCCATCGCCTTTTGTGGTCCCCGCGGGCCCTCCTACCCCGGCCGCACATGGCAGTTCTGGGATCCAGCTCACCTTCCCGGCCACACGGCCGAGCCGCACGATCCCCAGCTTGAAGTCCGACATCAGGAGGACGGGCGGCGCAGACACGTATCCAACCGAACCGGTGTTCAGGTGTAAAGCTCGCCGGGGCAGCCCCTCAGCCCCGCTGTGATGCCAGTGTGGATGAACTGGGTGTCTGTTCGCCCTGACTCCAGGTCTCTCCGGCAGCAGCCTAGCGTCGGTGACACACCACCGCTGCTGCTGCTGGCGCAGGAAAGCCGAGCTGCTGGGGGCGGGAAGGAAAGAGCCAACAGTGAGGCCGTCCAATCAGCCGGGACGTTACGTTTTCTCTCATACGTAACGTCCGATCATTTCGTCCAACAGAAAACGACTATTTTTAACGACTGTCTGTTTCATTACACTCTCGTGACAACTTTTTTCCCGCGAAATGTTTGTGTCAAACATGGTTCAACAATAATATTCAATGCGTCAAACAGTTGCTTGACCCACATTGTCTTCTTATTAATTATTCTATTTGATGTCTATTTATAATATCTTAGTCACCTCAAAAACCGTTGCTATTTTAAAAGATGCTAATCCCAAATGCTTCATTGATGCTATCCAGCAAATACTTATTTGCAAAGAAAAATAAGTGGCACTAATGTGAATTGCTCCTTTTGTGTTGAAAAATGAAACAACCATGCTATACTTTTACATCTCAAACCGTTTATGATTTTTTTTTTTAACTATCACTGAATTTACAAAGGTTATTTATATATTTGCACAACGTCATTGTAATGAAGGCTAACATCCATTGGCTGAACAGGGAGCCTAATAATAATAATAATAATAATGGCATGTCTTGATGTCTATCTTTGAGTTTGGTATTCAGTTCCTTTAATAGATCCATGCCTCGTGTTGATCTGTATACCCGAGCACCTCTGTAGGAAGGTCCCCCTTCTACTAGTAGATCCTTTCTACTCATCTTCTGAGCCGTATGTGACGTAAAAAATGTTGCTGCTAAATCAGCTTGATGATGTACACCATTGAGTATTGTAGCCTATGCTGTACATCAGTGCCATCCGGGTACTCAAATACAAATCTTAAAGGTCCAACATTTTCTTTTCAATAAGACAAAGGTCCGTTTATTACGGTCATTCACACGAGGTTGCAAAAACAAAAATAATCTGTATGCAGCAGTTTTCATTGTTATTGTGTCTGTGCTTGATCCCTCAGGGTCGCAGTGCAGCTGCAGTTATGAATAAAGGCAGCTGCACCCTCTTTCATTCAGCATTACCATTATTGCTTTATAAATGTCTTGCCCCCTTGNATTCTAAATGGTACAAGTTGAAGCGTTTGTTTTAACAGTTTGCAGGAGGCAAACACTCCTCTAAGTTTGTTTGCCCTGTTCTGCTTGAAAGCAAGTACCTGCCTCCTGCAAACTGTTAAAACAAACGCTTCAACTTGTACCATTTAGAATCTGTATGTTTGAATATCGATCTTAAGTTGGCGTGACGTTGAAGTTGTGCGACCCTGCTTTAGTAGGTTTATAGCATAACGTTAGCATTTTGCTTCTGGCGATTAGATTTATGATTCGAAAGTTATAAAAGTATGGTAGACATGTGGATATTATCCAGCTGAACAAAACGTGCATTTATCTAACAGGTTCGTTTTCCACAGACCTTATTTCGAGGTATTTTCCAAAATCCTATGGAGAAATCCCATTGCTTTTTTGTCGAGGGAACCCGAGCGCAGCTTACTTCCGGGTAAATACGTTATCCCTGCACCATTCTATAACCAATTGGATACCGAGCTCTAAAAACGTGACGATCATGTTTTATTCAAAGTAGCACAGGTAGCAAGGATCAGGGCAAGTGCTTATGTAAGCTATAGAGGTGGAGCAGCTGATTAATATGAGAGGTGGTGTCACCAGGATACAGCCAACGTGATCACTGTGTGTGAGAGTTAACTGTTATACAGTCATCTGTGTTGCCCTGACATTGCCGTGTGCGCGTGTGTGTGTGTGTGTGTGTGTGTGTGTGTGTTTACCCAGGGCAGACGGTGTGTGTCAGGCAGTGTGTGTGTGTGTGTGTGTGTGTGTGTGTGTGTGTGTGTGTGTGTGTGTGTGTGTGTGTGTGTTTACCCAGGGCAGACGGTGTGTGTCAGGCATGTGTGTGTCCCTCCTCCAGTGCTGGGAGGGCTGGTTGGATTGCGTCACCTTGCTGAGAGGGTGGGGGGGCTGAGGCACACGAAACTATGGGAAAAATCACAAAGACAGACAAAGGTTGATATGGACGCAGAGGCCAGGGAGGGGTCAGAGGTCACAGGAAGAGGTCATGATGAGGAGCAAGGACAAAGAGAGAGGGGGGAGACACACACACACACTTTATAAATTGAGCTTTTGACACACAATACCACGGAAACATTTTCACAATCTAACATTATATTTAGGTAAATAAAACAATGAGTGGGTAAACAGATAATTAATTTGTAGCAATTTTGCCATTATGTTTCTGGTTGAATAATATTTCAGTTCCAGCTTCTTAAATGTGAAGATTTGCTGCTTTTGCTTTAAAATATTTAATGCATTTTTAGTTTTTTCAAAAATGAGTAACTTAGGTACCATTCTCGAAGCAATTCTATTACTTGAAATTGAGTATTTGAACAGTGTGGTATTAGTACTTTTACTCAGGCAAAGAATCAGGATACTTTTTCCAGCAATGCTTTAAATGTTCTACCAACTAACTGCTACAACTAAACTGAGTTGAAATAAAAAGAGATTTAGAGAGTCGTTCAGAGGAGGAGAGAGACAAGAGACAGAGGCTGTAAATAAATTGCTGGTTCATTCCCTCCACAGCTAATCCCTGATAACAGCAGGTTACAACCAGCTGCAGTGAGGAAAGACAAACACATCAAATATCATCAGCACTACACCACACAAACAGGCAGGTTAGTTTGAGCAGTTCATGTTTTATAGAAGTGTGTTTTCTATAGGAAACAACAAAATACATGTTTTCTATGGGTGGTGATCAGCATGTTCAGTTTTAACACCAGGATCCTACTAATGTGTTAATATGAATATAGTCACACCTGGAAGAATCTCTCTACAACCATACACTGAGGAGCTGGCAGGCACCATATTGATTCAAGGAAATTGTCAATATTAGGGAAAAATGCTTATTAGCACTTGCCAAGAATTGAATGACAAGATCAATACTACTCTCACATCTGTTCATTAGACATGAATCAGTAGCTGGTTAGCTTTGCTTAGCATAAAGCCCGGAAACAGGGCTATTTCCAGTCAACCGGCAGAGGCTCCAGGAAGTACCTGCAACAGGCCAGGAAATAGTCCCGCTATTCTGTACCATGGATGTAAATAGAGAACTGGATAGATGAAAGCAGTGCTATGTCACTTCCTGCCAAAATTACAGCCCCTCCCTCTTTTCAGTGAAAACAAAGCATCGAAGTGGAAAAATATAGTTTCATTATGTCTAAAAGCTGCTGTGCAGTGTATTGCACATTTAACAACACAAATGAATGTGTACTTTACTTTCACTTAGAAAAAAAGGACTGAAAAACAAACGATCTAGTTCTGAAATCAAAGTTTAAGTGTTAGCCTGCTGCCTGCCACTCTGCGGACATCCATCCTCTACTGATTTAAAGGGGACCTATCATGCAAAATGCACTCCTGTACGTCTTTTATACATGAATATGTGTCCCCGGTGTGTCAGGGAACTCACAAAGTGTCAGAAAATACAACCCTCTCTCTTTTCCTCCATACCCAAATCTCTAAAAAAAGGGTCTGTAACGGATCTGATCCAGATTTGAATTATTTATTACAAGTCACAAAAGGGGTGCTCCGCTTAGTGGTCAATTCTCCACCTATCAGGGGAATGAGAGGTTGGGCCACGGCCGGCCATTGCTGCTCGAAAGCGCTGGAGACGCGTGTAGTACATATGCCAGGCCCTGTAAGTGGTGCTGTAGTCTGCCACAAAAGCAGCGAAGAAGACTCCTTGCATGGTTTGACATGGTTGCCCTTCTGGTTTTATTCTCCTTGGGCTCTTTTTCTCCCTCCCGAGGCAAGCGTTTGCGCCTCCTGGCTTTAAAACAAAATGAATAATGACTCTAGTATATCATATGTAAGGGATAATTGCAGACGCGGGCATTATGTGTAAAAACAGCAGAGACAGGCTGATCAGGAGCCCGACGCGAAGCGGAGGGATCTAGATCGGCATGAAGTTATGTTATTATAATATAATAAGATGATGTATATATATATATATAATATATAATTATAATGTTATTATAACAGATAATGTTAATACCCTTAATTGTCCAGCAATCAGGCTTAACAACACTACTCTTTAATGTATTACCCATGCACAGACATACCTAAAATGATGTTTCAAGTTTTAAGAATGTTTAATCCTTCCTTTCCAGGTTTTTACAAAAGTCTTTGAATATTTGCCTAACGTTTCATTTACAGATTGTTAAACATTTTGAGAATTGTTTAATTTCCCTTCAGATTTTGAAATTACATAATGATTGACAGTTGAAGTAGTGTAATTATTAGACCCTCCAGAAAAACGCGATTCTGCGATCGCAGAATTTACCGCATAATCAGCAAAATGGCGCAGATTTTTAAAAGGCCGCATATCTATCAAAAGGCCGCATAATCCCCGCATTTTTCCACACAAAGTTGAGAAAAAAAAAAGTTAACTCGTCTTGACGTGACGTCAGCTCATGATGA
>NW_011333191.1:39707-43338 GCF_000735185.1 Notothenia coriiceps | reverse complement strand
CATACAGACACACATCGATGAGACAGTTAATTAATGTACTTATTGCAGCAGTCTGCATAGATTTGGTACCCCTGCTGGTCTAAGAGTGAGACAAACTCATTCAGTTAAAATTCATTCAATTATGTCTGCCACCTTATATATTTATATTTAAGGCTTTACTGATGTGCCACAAAAATGTCACCAAATGTTATTGAGTTAAAATATTAATATTGTGGCTTTCCAGGTCAACATTGATTGATATGACTGCGATTAAATCAGCATATACTTCTGCCAGGGATGCCACCCCTCAAAATCTCCTGCCACTCTCTTGCCACCCCATGAACATTTTTCTAGATCCGCCCCTGATCATATGTAAGGGATAATGTGCAGCGACGCGGTCATTATGGGGTAAAGAACACCGACAGGCTGATCAGGAGCCCGACGCGAAGCGGAGGGATCTAGATCGGCATGAAGGTGCGCTGCACATTATCCCGCTTATTACATGGCCACATTCTCAACAAAAGTAACAATATGACTCCCAATATTAATTGAAATGCTTTTATGGATTTAGAAAATGATTTTATTGATTTAAAAAATAGTTGTATGTATTGATTTAAATTGACATGCATCCGCTAAGAAAAATAGTCCGTTGTTACTGTTTGAAACTTTGAACTAACGTAGCAACGGCAGGAACTGCTTTGATAGCGTTTTTGAGGAGCTTTTTGATTACAGATTTGAAAACATTGTTACTTGCTTTAAAAGTAGCACAATTCATTATGTCAAACCTTGGAAAGTATCTAGATATCCCTGCTCTAATGCCAAAGTAACTGGCAACTGAATATGTAAAGTAAAAGCAACGGTATATGAGCTCATAGAGCATGCACACATCAGGTATCCCTTAAGCCCCTCCTCCTGTCTCTCCTCCTTTTAGTACATTTTACTACTTTTAGACACTAATGCATTGAATAAACGAAACAAAAGTGTTCCTGCTGGGTATTTAGCTAAGATTTGCAGATGGTTTTTTTTGTTTGTTTTTTTTTGTTTGTTTTTTTTTAAATTGGTCCTTTAATCTTTATTATTTTTATAATGTTTTATGTATTCCTTTATCTTATGGGTTTTTATTTACATTATTTATTTTTGCAGTGTTATTAGCAACATCTTCTTTTAAATTGGTCTTGCATCTTACTTATTTATTTGTATTATGATTATTGTTGTTAAGAAGAGACATCATGTTGCTGCAGAGAGGGTTAAATTGGTCTGAAATTGGTGACATTCATCACAACAACCCCTGACTTTATGAAAGAAATGGTACTTCAATAATAAAGCCATACATTCTTATTCCACACACCACTCCCCATCTTCTTATGGTACCATGAATAAAACATCAAATCATAGACTCCTATACAATATTTCCTACATGGTACCCTATGAATAATGTATCTCTGATGGTGTTTCTTATTAACATGGGCTGTGCAGGCTGGTGAGGTAACTGTGTGCACTAACAAACACACGTTCCTCTCCAGAGGCTTCACTAGGATTTAAAAGCAGTGACGCCAACAGCCATATAAAACAGTGTTTGCTGCATAGTGCTGTTCCAGGACTGTTGCTTAGTGATCTAAAAACAGCTGATCTTTAATACGTTGGTCATGGCATGGAGGTGACATGACACGACAGCTGTACATACACCATCAACTACCCTTAAAGCTCAATCTCACTTTGTGCACTGGACTCGGGGTTCTCCGGTGGAAATGTCCACCCGTGTATCCATCCTCTTCACTTCTTATCCTGTTACTGTGTCAGGGGCTCAGGGGTTAAAGCAGCACTATTTTAGGACATTCTGGACAGTTATAAATTCATTAACCTAATACAAATATACCAAGACACTGACCAAAACTCACCTTTTCAGATTGTCTTTTAATATGTGCTAAATGTTGTTTTATAAACTCGAGTTTAATCTGGCGTTTTATCTTATCTATTAATCATTGTTTCTTTTTTATCTCTGTTAAGTGTCTTTGAGCACCTGAAAAGCGCTTGATAAATAAAATGTATTATTATTATTACACAATCTTTACTCATGTGATGGCCACAGCCACACAGGGTAAACCAACTACACTGCATCCTCATCTTCAGTAGTTTTGCTTCAGTGCAGCTACAATAAAACATGCCAATTAACACCACACATTTGCTCTAAATGGTAAACTCTTTATTTGATTGTAATCTGACATTACTTCAAACATTTTAGCACAGCTAACACAAGTATTTGTTTGTATTAATTACTTTCTTTGTTTCTTGAGTTACCATGTCCATTGGGGGAGGTTACTATGAAGGTAGATATGGTGCAAAATGCGAGAGCGTGTAAAACCTGATGTGAGCACTTGCAGAAAAAAAATCTGAGCTTGTGTGCATACATTTACACTTGTATAAAATATCCACGTAACTGTGAACCAAATTTGAAGTCACAGAAGAAAAAAAAAAGTTTTGTAGCTTGTAGAAAACAAATGAACTTAGTGATGAAATGTTCACTTGCAGAAAAATACATATTTTTTAAATATATTTTCCATTACAACTGCAACTTGGTTATTACAACCTCTCAAATCAGTCATTTACAACTTGGCGAATCTGCTCTGTGGCAGTATAAATCGACGAATCTGCGGTCTTGGACTTTTTGATACACTTGCAATAAATGTGTCGCAAAAGTAATTTTCACCTGTAGATGTGGGGGATATCGATTTGTTTATCACCAGAAATCAGATGTCGTCATTAATTATACAATACGGATGACGAAACCTGATTGCCAACTATTGGCAAATACTTTTATTTTGGTAACTTGACATGACTTTATTACTGTGCACAAATATTAACATAACCCGAGGACGACACAAAATTCGGAACAATTTAATAGTACGATAAAGGATAACTTGTTTCTGAAGTCGTAGACTTTTAGGGAACTGCAAACATAACGGTTAACACGATTTAAGTTGTGACCTTAGTTCGTTTATAATTATACAACGTACTGTAATAATAAATATAAAACGGTAGGTGAATTAATATCAAATTATGTAAAATTCAGTTCGATCCATGTACACTACCATCGATCAATCACGAGAATGTAACACTACGGAGGAGGTTCTGTCGTATTAATTGGTCTGACTAGTAATTTTGATTCGATGGTCAAGACATCTAGTGCATACTGAAATCTGTTTGTAACTTATGAAGTTATTCTGGACTGCTATCACTAATATTATGGTTCTGGTAAGAAATAAACTTCCACGAGATTGGACCTATATGAATCAAGTATGTCATTATCATACTGTTAGATTTTTTGCAATAGTTTGGCAATCACGGTTTCGTCAATCCGATATTATATTATTAATTGACGACATCTGATGTTGGGTGATGAACAAATCGATACGTATTTGAGTTGGTTTCGATTGCAATCGACCGATTGACTGCAATAAAACGCGATTTTGACGTGCTATATTTTGCCACAGAAGTTTCGCCTAAATTAGGAGTTAGTGTTATTATTATAAGTTTCATTATGACCCGTTCATGACCCATCGCTGTGCTTGGCAATCGGGCGTAGTAGGCCATGCTGGACCGACTGACTGGGTTTCGGAGCAGTAAGACTAACGAGGCAGGGAAGCGCGGTTGG
>NW_011333191.1:20788-39662 GCF_000735185.1 Notothenia coriiceps | reverse complement strand
TGATGAAGATCGGTGAGAGGCGGAGCACGAGATGTGGGGATTTTCATTGGGAGTTTGTGCGTCTTGAAGTCAATTCATTAATATCCAATCATCTCTTGTTTGTAGCTGAGATCAGGAAGGACATGAGCGGTCACTACCAGGCGGCGCTCTACCTGGGTGATGTGAGTGAGAGGGTCCGCATCCTGAAGAACTGTGGGCAGAGTGAGTTCAAGTGTTCCCTTCATCGCATATTCACTCCTTTTATCTCTGTTTTGCAATCTCAACGGTTTTATAATGATTAACGAAACTATTACCTGCATACACAAACCTTGATGTTTCCACCGCATTGTGTTGCTAGGAGATCATTTTATGGCTCCTTTACGTTTAAGGCGAGACACGGCAAAAACATCGTTTTTCAAGCACTGGTCAATTTTGAGATTTTGTGCTATTTTGATTCTATAACATGTTTTCTTTCAGGCTTTTGGAAGAAAAACGTACAAAATACACATTTAGGTGTTTATTTGACTATAGTTTGTCTATTTGCGTCTGTAGATTTCTCCTAAATTCACCAAAAGTTAGCATTCTAACGTAACATAAAGAACCGCGACCGCTGTTTGCACCATATCATCAGAAGTATCGTTGGAAAGCTCCGTCTCTCCTGCACAATCTCACCGGATCCAAATATGGTCATTTCCTTTGTATCGGCAACCAATCGTGAAAGTACAAAGGGGTCTTAAACCAAGAAACGAAATCTCATTGGCTGGTGTCAATTTCAGACAACGTGATTCGTTCAGATGCGTCACGTGGTGTGCTAAAACACTTCCTGGTTAGATTTCCGCTGGAAATTAAAATCTCAAAATGGCAAAAGAACGGCGAAAAAAAAGTTCAGAGAAGACTACAACAATTGTCACTTGCACGAAGCAAGATTATACAAAAAAGAAATGACCCTGAACATGAAATACCTTCAGGGAGTGCGTTGAGGCGCAAGCTGTCATCCAAGGAACAGGAGGGTTTAGATAGCGCCTCTCTGCAATCTTTAAAGGTCGTTTTCTCAAAATGAGTTTTTTCTCATATTCTGAGTCAGAAATGTCCACTTCAGTAGCACTTGCATACACCAAACCTTCCAGTTATATTCCTATCAATATTCTGAAGGCTTTCACAGAAGGGTTTGTTCATAAGTCATTCATAGCCTGAATTGTATAACATTGTATACCTAAAAACATGGCGCAAATGGATATTTTAGGACTGTTGACAGTATTTTCAGATTTATGGAGTGATAAAAAGAGATATCCAAAGTCCCTTCTGTAAAAGCCTTAGATTCTAATATGACTACAAAATGAAACAATAATTTTTAACCTGGCTTTATCCAATGTTCAGAATTGTGTTCCTGAAATGTTTAATGAGATAATGACACATTTGCATATTTAAACATGCTGTTTCAGACTACTTGTAATACAAAAAACTATTTTCTTAATATATGTCATTAACTGGAGAAGTGTCTAGCTGATATCTTTAAGTTAAAATAATTACCCTATTCACCTGTAGTGTCTCGCCTTAACGTGCGTCTCTTCTCTCTGCAGCTCCGGGAATTCAACATCTGCGGCCGCTGCCAGGTGGCGCGCTACTGCGGCTCCCAGTGCCAACAGAGAGACTGGCCCGCCCACAAGAAGCAGTGTCGCGAGCGCAAGCGGGTGCTGGCCCTGGAGTCGGAGCCCGAGCGATGATCTACCCTCACCCTCGCCTGGGAGAGGAGGAGGAGGGAGAACAGGAGAGGGCAGGGTTGGACTTGTGGGGTGGGAGCGAGGATGAAGTGGGGGAAATTGCTGACAAGAGACTAACGACAGAGGACAATGTTGGTAGCTTGATTGATTGATGGACTCAGGGGCTAAGAAGATGGAGGAGGGGAAGGAGAGTAAAAGCAAAAAGACATCTGCCACTTCCCAGAACTGTAGTTCTCCATAGCTTGCTTGCTGGATGACGGGAAAAGGTATTCTTTTTTTCATAATTTTTCTCGAGGAGGGAGACCCTCGAGCTCTACCTGCTGCTATGGATTTTGTATGCGAGGGGGAAAAGGTTGTCTAGTCGAAGAACTGGACAAGCTTCTTTGGACCACAACATGGTTCCCCCCCCCCCCCCCCCCAGCTGTGGGTGTGGTGCCGTCTGTGCGAACGGGGGACCCCGGTCATTCAGCTGGTACAACGGGACATGGACCTTCTCACTGTATTGCTCCCTCCCCGGTGCACAGGGCTGCTTCCTCGCGGTCATCGATACCTTAGCCGCCTCCCTGTCCGTCATACCCCCCCCCACGCAGCCCACACACATCAGATATATTTCACTGATTGAATCACACTACCAGTATTGAGTGTGTATGAGTGCGTGTGTGTGTATGTATGTGTTTGTGCTGCCAATGTGTACTGAAAGACATTGAAAAGCTCAACGTGGGTTGTTATTATTATTATTATTATTATGGGCAGGGTTAATGTATGACTTTTCTCTTCATAAAGGGGCCATATTACACCATTTTAAATTCATATTTAAGCATTAATTGGTGGGTTAAAATCTCTTCACTGTTCTAGAATAAAGTAGCTGCCAAATAAAGGCTTTCATTTCTTTCTAGAAAGTTTCTCGCCCCATCAGTTTATTATTTTTCTATTAATTTGATTCAACTTTTGGTATCACGTTGTAAAAAACTGGATTACATTTTTGTTTTCTTTCAATCAGCATTTTCAAAATTCTCCAGTTAGTATTTAACAAGCAGTTCTGGGTGTTATAAAGTTCTTGTCTTGTTATGATCCAACAGAAACAACGGTTGTTGGTCACCGTATAAGAAATTGCTTGCTCGTGATCACAAAATAATAATTTATTGTTCTCCGGACACACAGTATCCATCTCTCTCTGACATTCTTTTCTGATCATTATCTCTGCCAGAGTCTACTATGAACCGTAGTTTGGCTCTCCTGTATCTACTGGTTTAAATATCTCCAGTCAGTCTTATTTCGCTGGTTTTTAACAGACAACCTGTCTTTTTGCACCTGCAGGGTTATGGTATGTGTGTCGGGGGAGGGTGGCAGTTTCTTGTGTGAGAGTTTGCTCTAAGGGTTATTTTTTTTTAAATAGAAATTCTATCAATTGAGCTATATTTATTTAAACATTTGATTGTGAAACATGTTTTTGTCCTGGTGATATTTGAAGGCATACGTTATAAAAATATGGACAATATGGGACCTTTTTATGTCACGTCTCTTTGGGCAGGAAGGGGGAGGGGCTTGAACATTTCAACCCTGTTACTTGTTTTTCTTTCCTGATCCTGAATTAAGAAGTGAGTCCTCCTCAGTGTTGCCCTTCCAGATTTTCCATGAAAACACTGCACACCATCATTGTCACTAGAAATCTTCCATGTGAGAGACGTTTTGGAGCGTAAAACTTGAATTCCCACCTTTTACACAACTTTTTAGAAGAATTGTACTTTGGAAAGTGGTTTTATGAACTGAACCATCTCATTTGGAACCACGACAGTCAAAGTGAAATTTGTTCTAAGTCAATTTTATCCTTAATCGCCTGCCTTCCTTGTATTTCCTACAATGCACCTGCTTAACGTCTCCTCTCGTGTCTTAGGTGAGGAGTCCAGACACTTAGTAAGCATGTAACTCACAGATGTACATGCGACTCGTTGATTGTTTATTTTGTATGTGTGTGTGTGCGAAGAGGTTTTCAACACTGCACTAAAGATTTGGCTCCCATGTTAGCTTATTTGTCATCGACGGGTCGAAGGGAGGGGTGTGATTTGGATTTTGGAGTGTACAGATTGTGTCTGAAATCTTTGTTTTGTAAGAATATAAACATTAATCACCTAGAAATAAAAGAGCTACAATATGTGAATGGAAGTAAAGTTGGGAGGGGGGCGGGGAATATCTGACCGTTGCTTTTCCAATGTAAAATGATAATAAATAAAAAATAAACCATAACCT
The DNA here is from genome assembly GCF_000735185.1 of Notothenia coriiceps. Classification (NCBI taxonomy): domain Eukaryota; kingdom Metazoa; phylum Chordata; class Actinopteri; order Perciformes; family Nototheniidae; genus Notothenia; species Notothenia coriiceps. The sequence goes on along the minus strand of NW_011333191.1, from coordinate 35,715 downwards.
GTTGTTTTCCATTCAATGATGCTTGTGCACAACGTAGGAAATGATTTGGTCACAGAACACAGGAAGTCGTTTTGTAATAAAAGCAATCTAAAAGGCTTTAATATTAATGTGAAATAAGGTTTTATAACTGTTATAGTTCTTAACATTTCACTTTAAATCTGTTTCCACAAGTGAACGTAAAGAAGTTAACTATACATTTAAATAGTTGCATTTGCCTTGAACAACCTTATAGCTTGTTATACGCCTTTTAGGAAATGCTTTAATACGGCCTAAACTAAAGAGATAAAGTAAAGTGTTACCCTTTTTGTTTTATCTGATATCCCTTGGACCTTGACTTCCCATTCGCAGCTTGATCTCTTGTATGAAGTGCTCTTAAACGTTTTTCTTAAATAATTATTTGATAAATGGAAAATGAAAACAAGTTGTAGATAAGAAGTAGTTTTGTGATGTGACAAATGCCATAGGGCTTGTTATTTGATCCCTTACCAATTATATTTCTAGTTAATGTGTTCTGTTTAGAATGTCTTTAAGACATATTAAGCCTTTCTTCAACTCTATGGCTTTAAAACTTGCATCTCTGGAGTCTAACTATTCTTTCTTCTTTGTCCTTTGTAACAAGAAACAGATGGGTGGTCATTTAAGCCTCTGTGTTGTTACATAGTTTGCTTCTCTCCACCGTCTTCTCTGTTTTCTTCTTTTTCTCTTTCTCTCCTACATCTTGAGGTCAGTGTGGTGTCAGGGTTCAACAGAGGGGTCGGCGGGCCTTGCTGTTGTGGCAGAGCCTGGGGCCACACATGGCGTTTAACAAACAAAAAGACAGGATACTGAGAGGACTTTATTGAAACACCAATTTGAGTTTGTTAACTACATGGGCCTTAAAGTTAATGCTGCTAAAGGTTTACAATTATTTACCTTGGTTGTTTATTGGCTAATGGTTACAAAAGCCAAAAAAACGTTATGACATCATAAAGTGGTGAAACTCTCAGAATCTCTTTACACAGAGGGGACACATGTTTATGTATAAAAGACAGGAAAAAGTGGATTTTGCATAATAGGTCCCCTTTAAGTTTAATGTATGGAATCAGTGATGATAGATGAAATGTAGTTGTGTTGTATATAAAAGCTATTTATTTGTATTTGTTGTTGTCTTTAAGAAAAAAAATATAGGCTACCTAAACATTTACAAGACTTTATATTCAGTATTGAAAGGCTTACTCTGAACGTCCTTGTTGATCAAATTGAATATTAGTTGTTGTGTTATTTAATGCCTTAATAATTTATATTTGTGTTGTGTTATTGTAATGTTATATTAGATTTTATTCTTTTTTTGTATCCAACCAGAATAATCACTCTTTCTTCGATTAAAGTGCTGTTTGTGTGTTTTGTAGCCTGGGAAAGTAAACGTTGTATTAGCAAGAAGCTGCAGTACTACCTCCTCTCTGTTAGGCGCCACTAGTGTTTCACACAAACAGCTGTTCCTCCCTCTTTCTGGATTTGTTGGTTTGCTGTACGGAAGTTTTATAACAGAGGAGTTATAGTCGGTATAGTCTCGGCATGAGCTAATGTTATTTTCCATCTAACCTCCAGCTTCATCCCCGTCAACAAAATGGTTAATATCGGTCTCACCAAAGTGGACGATGCAGTGGCAGCGAGACATCCGGTGGGTTTGTGTTTACGTTGAGTTCTTATCTCTGCAGCCTGAATATCACTGGAGGGCACAGACTGTCCAGTGAATACGCTGCTGCACACATCGTCCCTTTTCTATTGTGTAGTTGCAGAGACATGTTTTTAAAGTGTGTAGTAAACGTTGTCTGTTTGTTGTCACTTGGTCCTACAGGGTTTACAGAGTTATGCTGCCTGTCAGTCTGGTGCCTTCATGAAGGGGACTGGGACCATTGTACTTGGTAAGTGGGTCATTCCTAGCATTCGGTGCCATTTCAGCTAGGGTATTCAAAAATAAAAAACATAATTTTCCATGTTTTTTTTAATTTAATCTGAATGATGGCTTGTTAAAGTATAAGACAAATATTTTGGTCAAGCTCAGAATATTGTGCTTAAAATCTTTTTTTTTTACCATCCCCAGTTACTGTGTGTGCACCCTGTTACTGTGAAAAATAGTAACAGGGTGGACGGTAACAGGGTGGACATTTTATGCTAAACTTGGCTATTGCTACATGTGTGATGATAATCAAGCTAGCACTTGGTGACAACAGAAACATATATTTGATAGATATATTCACCATATTTTCTAAATGTAAAACAAATGATCAGTTCCACTAAAAATGAGCCTAACAGGGTGGACATTTTATGCTTTACCGCAATAGTTAAGTTCTTTAAAACATTAGAAAAACGTTGAAGGAAGAACGCATTCACTCTGCTTCTTGAAGATGATTTCCCACTCAAAATGTATCCTTCTTCTTCTTGAGTCATACAAATAGTAGAATAGTAAAGGGGCGTGTCCAGAGGGATTCAAATCAGAGTAACAGGGGGGACACACTTTATTTTCAATACAAATTAATTAATAACAACAATTTCAATTTGGTGAGGAATATTAGCAAAAGGGTCATACAACACTCACAAAAATGTAGACATTTTTTTTTTGATTTATTTTTGTATATCTGTTACAGAAGTTGAGCAAACATGATTGGGGACACAACAATTTGGAGTAATTATTTAGAATTGTTTATATCCTGGCTAAATAAAATTGTTGTTTTATGGTAGAGGGTATAAACATTTAAAACCAAGCTTTTTAAAAATAAGCATTAGACCTTTTAATTACAAAATATATGATATAATGTGGTGGGGACCTAAATGGCACCGAATGCTAGGAATGACCCAAGTACTCTTTATATATATATATTTTAATTGTGTAATGCCACTGAAATAACACATATTTATTCTATTCTCATCATAGAGGATTATTTATTTCTTGCCACTGGTTATTTTAGTGTTCCTAAATCAGTCCCTTACCTCACATATGATTATATTTGACCTAGCTAAATTCCTACATGTCTATAGATTAACAACAAATAATAAGTATTTCGACCTATAAAACTACGGACGATTGTATTTTTTTTTACCAATGTTTACCACAAGAGGGAGTTATAATCTGCAAATGTTTCTGGTATCAGTAAAGCAGAGTGTTTTCATGTATGGTGCACCCTGAACTCAACATAGAGTAATGAGTTTTATTAAGATACGTTTAGATTTGTAGTTTACTTAATTCTTGGACTTTCTTTGAATATAAAGAGATTTACACCTATCTTATAGGATGGTATACTACACACATCACATGCAGATGCTCCCTTGTTGGTCATTAGCATAGTAAAAGGAGTAAAGACTGCCTTATTTATTCTTAAAACAGTTGACAATGTTTGATCCTCCTTGGATCTATAGCAGGTGAAAAACAACAAAAGGAAAAATAAAACCTGTATGTGCAGGATGACAGTTAGGCCTTGTTATGTTGTCAAAAATAAAATTAGTGTTATGGATACAGGATACTGAATCTGAGTCACAGTTTTTTAACGTTTCATCATCACTAAATAAGGTGAAGGTTACTTTATTTTCTCCAACGGAACAAAAATGTCTCAGTGAAAGGTTAATTGTCGCATCAAGGAAATATGTCATTCAGCATTTAAACACGTAGAAAAAGACGAATTAACTAGGGCCAGGACTCGATTAAAAAAATTAATCTAATTAATTAGAGGCTTTGTAATTAATTAATCGAAATTAATCGCATTTTTAATCACATGTAAATATTTGACCTGAGAACAGTGAGAAGCAATTTTTTTCACATGGATTTTAGTATACCATTGAATAATGACTGAATACATAAGCTTAAGCAACAAAACATTGTTTATTTTTTTTCAAGGTGGTACATAAAGTGTAGCAATAGCATATTTAGGAATATAGTACATTTCAGAGATTCAGGTAGCCTATAGGTAGGTAGACCTTCTGTAAACTATAACACTTTGTTTTTTAAGTAAAACACAATACTTTCAAGTACATTCAGAACATTGGAAACCCTGACTATTAGAAAACATCTCTCTGTTGCTTCAGAGGCCATAACAGACTTTGTTGATTTACCAACAGTTGATTTAAAAAATCTAATCAATTTCAGTCCAACTCTCTCTAACCTTGGCCAAAACAATAAACAGTTCAACATAAAGTGCCAGTTGCACCAACAACGTAATAAATAGTTCAACATAAAGTGTACCATTTAAAATAAAATAAAAAAAGTGCCAGTGATTGACCTTCAATCCCTCCTATTCTTCCAATATCCTGATGAAAAATAAAATCTCTCTGTTGCATAGGCCACTGTTTGATCAACGCGAATTGGGTGTGGGTCCTTGTACTCCGAGTCGGGCTAACGTCCACGCTAGCTTCCACGCTAGCTGCTATATGTTTTGCATTGAGGTGATACTTGAGGCTTGATGTGCTGCGGTGATATGCGAATTCCTTTTTGCATAATTTGCAAACAACCCTCCTCTTATAGACGCTTCCATCCGTCCATTTTTTAAAACAAAATGTCCCATCCACGGGGCCAACCAAAGCGGTCTCATCAGCTTCTTCGTTCATGTTTGACTATTGTTCACTGTGGTTTGTTGTTGTCTGAAGTCATGAACGTTAGTTGGTGCTCCAGTATAATCGGTACCCCTGAAACTCATCCAGTGAGAAACGTTCCGCGGTGCAAAATTAAGTGCGATTAAAATGCGTTAATTTTTGTGTAATTAATTCATCTTAATTAACGCGTTAAAGTCCCGGCCCTAGAATTAACTCTAAAATGTAGTCGTCTTGGACCAAAGCGATAGATTAGTTAACTAAGGGGGAGAGCCCAAAAACAGATGTTATTGAGATGTGTCATTTTTTGTTGCTTTTACAGGTGCTGGCTGTTTATTTGTCATTCAGAGTATCCTCCAGAAGAAGCTTCCTTATCCTCTACAGTGGAACCTGCTCATTTCAATAAGTGAGAAATTAAACCTGATATTATAAAAGGTTTAGCAGTCAAGACTCTCCATGTTTCCTCCCATCTCACCTCCCCCCTCTCTAACCTGTCCTCTCTGATCTCCCTCAGTGGGGTCTTCAGTAGGGAGTTATGCTGTAACTCGCTGGGAAACTCAGAAATGCGCAGACCTTTGGATCTTAATGGAGACAGGAAAAGTCCCGGACAGATCTCCACCACAAGGTGAGTTCAGTGTGTGTACACAGACCGGCTCACCATCCCTCATGGCTCATATTTGAAGGTTATGAAACTTAGATGTGTTTCATCATTCAGTAACTGCCTTGTTGGGTCATGTTTAAATAAACATGCGTCAGCAATTTATTGAAGTGAATACATATTTTTATCAGTATTCTTAGCAGATGTATCTATGCCAGCTCTTTTCCTCAGTCATGATAAACCAAATGAAGGCACTTTGCAGACTTTAATGTTTTTATGTGTGTTTCTCCCTGTGTTTATCTTTCAGTGTCTGAACCAGAGGTATCAAAAGGACATGAGAAGACAAAATATGGTGATGTGATGGACTGAAAATATAAACACGTGTGAATCTTCTGTATATAACGACACATTTAAAAAAGATAATGTATTAAGAAAATAATAAACTTTGAGAAAGTGCTGGTTGTGAAGTGGTACATGTTGTATTTATTGGCACCCTGGTGTAATACATCAAATGAATGAAGTCAGGTTCCAGAGTTTGTGGAGAGTCTGTATTTCATAACAGCATTACTGTGTGGATAAACATATGTGTTTCCCGAATCATAGGTCAGGAATTAGTTTGGGTTTTTAGGAGGAATCCAACGTTAAGCTTGTGATCCGGTATTATTTTTTGGATGTGTTTGTTTGACATGCAACAGAATTAACACTGCACGGCCAAAACCAACCACTAGTTGTCACTGGGTATTTTATTGGATTACTATTAGGTTAACCAAACCAGTAAGTGACCAGTTTCTGTGTTCATGTGTGGATTTAAATTCCCCACTGATGAGTTTAATCATGTATGTCTTGGACTACAGACAAGAAATCACCTTTTAATGATTCCTCTTTTTAAATATTTGAACAGTATAACATTTTATGACCAAATATTGTAATTTATATGATGAAAGGTATGAGAAACCACAAGTAATGTATAATTGTGAAACATCTTGAGCAGCAATTTGTCCGTGTATCCAAAATAATGACATTCAAAGTAAGAGTCCAAAGGGAATTCCACTTGTATTTCATGAGTCCCAAGGGAAACGTGCAATTTTGTAGCAGCCAAATTACTCTGAACTAAGTATCATGAAACAAGCAACAAAATGAACCTCTGAAGACGATGTGTAATAATAAAAACATATATCACAATCTTCAATGCTAAAAAAAAAAATGCTTTGAACAAACTCTGGATCTCTATAACGAAATATTCTAGTAATTTAGTATAAGGTGCCTTATTGGAATTGCAAAGATCAGAAAATACCTAAACAGAGATAATGAAAAATACAAGCGAGAAAATAAATATATTTACATACATACAGACATGGGACTCATATGTGGCACAGTGCGGATCTTTCGATGGCAAGTATCCACATTTAAAGCTACAGTTTGAACTAAATCATGCCATCTCACATCACCCGTGCAGATGTTATAAGCTGTGTGTGATTTTTAAATGGGTGAATATTGAGTAGAGGTCGAGAAGTGTCCGACCAGATCCTTGAAACCTGTGGAAAAATGTATCTTTATTCTGACTGCTACCAGTGGTGTTTCTGCTGAAAACGACTTCAAATGCATTTCAATGAGATCCTTAATTTAAACATTTGTAATACACATGCATAAAATGTGTGCTTTTGATTACATTTAGCTTTTTTTTTAAAACACACACGCAGGGACTCAAGCTGTACTAGTTTGTACAATAAGGTATTAATCACTTAAATCCTGCACCATGGAGTGCAGGTCATTGAAACAATAGAGTCTTTCAAGCTTTAACACCCGGAGTAAACGAAACAACCAAAGTCCAGACGCTTGATTAACTGAGAACAAGCAAAAAGAGTTCACTGTTTCTGCAAGCTCAAACCGGTACAGTGACACACGTTTGTACAGTGACACACGTTTTTACAGTGTCTGTGAAAAAGAAACTGCCTCCTAGTAAAGGTAACCTGAATAAGAGAAGAGAAGATATTGGCTTTGCTTTAATGTTCTTTTTTCCTACTCTATTTTTGTGCAGCTTAAATCCACCCCCACTATCGCTTCCTCTCGCTCACATCCTCCCACTATAATTCAAATCTGATTTAACACCTCACCAATTCACTTTGGTGCCTCTTTGCATACAAAACTAATCCTTTGTCACATGAACACTGATACTGCTGAAGGAAAAGACTTGAGAGAAATAGGAGATAATGAGGGAAAGAGGTGTGCGTGCGTGTGTGTTACATGATAGTGACTCTGGAGCTGAGGATCTGTACATGCTCAATAACTAAAACAAACAGCGGTATAAACTGGCACGCTTTGCAACCACTGGCATGCCTTATAAAACTTAAAGTGTGTGTGTGTGTGTGTGTGTGTGTGTGTGTGTGTGTGTGTGTGTGGCATCACTGAATGTGCGTGACATCATGAGAAAGGGAGATGAGGAGGGCAGGAGTTAGTGCTCAGTTGTCTGACCCTGTGAGGCGAGGGAGCTGAGCTGCAACTGGACTGTGAGTCTTCTTCTCTTTCTGTCTGACTCTGGTTATATAACTACCAGCAAAAAAGCCCCAAAACAAACACTGATTAAAGCATTTTAATTCCAGCCCCACACTGAAAAAGAAATCAAAATCTATACTGTGACGCACTATTATTGGGTATTAGATCTCTCTCTTGCCCTAGGTCGTGATCAATCCAACACATTGATGTGTTAACAAGAACAACTGGTGTGTGATTGACCTTCATAGGGAGGGGGAGCAGCACTTGGGGATTTATTGATTGTGTCCTCTCGTTCAACCCCTTTTCTAATTAAAAAGAAAGTACAGTGAAATCAAAGTATGGACAAATGTGTGATTCAATACCTGGTACAACAGGTTGGTCAATTACAGGAAGTCTTTTGTGAAAGTGGAGTACCTTGACATTAATCACTGCTGAAGATTTCACAGATGACGACAAGAAGAGAGCTCAAGTCTGGGCAGGTCAGAGATAAACATGGGTCTGTACACAGACATGTGTGACTCACCACTAAACGAAGAGAAAACAGAAGAGGTTAACCTGAACACAGAGATGTTTGCCATGTGTTTTGTGTGAAACTTGGATTTGAGTTGTGTGCTTGGATGTGGAGCACAGTGATTTCAGCTATTCCAGCCTGACTGGTAATACATACCATTACATAATCTCAAATCTGCCAAGATGCAGGGGAAAGGGGGGGAAGAAACACACATTAACACTTCATTAAGATAGCATTACATGACATTACATTGTCAGTGTAAACCCATTTGGGGGGTTTGGGCTGTTGTTTTTGTAACAACATCAATCAACAGTTTTATGCTTGCAATTGAACCGGTTACAAATCCCCCTAAAACTGACATTTAAACACAAATTCAAACATTTTTATTAGAGAGCCATGGTAATGGAAATAAAAAGGGGTAAAATACGGTATATAAAACAAAACATGTAATTAAGCTACATAACAAGAAGATGTTATGTAACTTTATACTTCATCATAAAGGTACATGTTGTGCTTTAATACCCTTCATTTTTCTGACAGCTTTAGTTATTTTTCAGATGACAATTATATAGCCCTTCTGGCAGTGGTAGCTGTTTATCTCCTAATGTAAAGCTTTACTTTTATACTAATTTACGAAAAAAACCACATTGAAGGATTCTTTGGGACCTTTAAAGACATTTGACAACATTACAGCAAATTATATTACAAGGCTTACTGTGACAGTCAGATATCAGCCATCAAATCATTAGCGTGTCTAACTTTACAGGGATTTTAAGCATATAATCAACATAAATGGATTAACTTAACCATTGAAATGACATATTCAATTCCACACAAAGTTTCAAGTGATTTCATGATGAAACAAAGGGGCTCTGCTCCGCATTACCGCTGTGTGTGTGGGCTGTAAGGTGATATCCAGCTCTTTGTGATTATGTGTAGGGGGGGGGGGGGGGGGTGATCATATGCAGGCTTTATGAATAACGTCTCAGCATTAGTAATAACAAAAGCACAACTCAAACTGGAGCCTACCTCAAGCCTGAACCAATGAGCGCTGAGCTCGTGCACACCGCAACCAATCGGTTGACCTGGGACGCTCTCTCACACAGCCGTTTGAAGGGCGGTCCTGGGTAGAAAAAGGAAAGTATGGATCAGACCAGCGGAGTTACGACTGGAAGGTGGACGACCATATCAGTGAATTGTAGGACATTTTCAGCCTAAAAAGCTTTATTAGGATATGTATTTTCCTGCTCAGTAGGCTTGTATTTATTGTATTGTTCTGGGCTTTGTGCTGCGTGTTTATACAAAGTTAGCTAACTTGTGTGTTTTTGATTGATTAGTCGGCGCGCATTATCAGCTCATTGATGGCTCTGATAGTGACCGATCAGAGCTGCAAACTGAACGGGACCTCGGCGATTTACGGCCGAGCTGGACCAAGAAAAGAAGTGTATCAAGGCAACACGGAGGGCTTTAGAGCCGCAAAAGTGCACCCTAAAGAGCCGGACTATTCAACAGATGGCCTGCCCAAAGCCTTCCTGCACAGTCTGAGGACCCTGTTTGACATTTTGGATGATAGTGGTAGAGGCTATGTCCACATTTCAGAGATAGAGACCCGCTGGCAGGGGGCAGACACCCGGGACCTGCCCGGCGGGGTGCTCAGCTGCCTCCGGAGGGTCACCCCACCGCATGGCTGCCTCACCTTTGAGCGGTTCGTCGCGGGGCTGCGCTACTCCATGCTCAACCCGGAGCACAGCGCCCACTTCAAGGCCCACGCCGCCGTGCACCCACAGCAGGCTCCGCAGCAGAAGCCCGCCCCGCTGTCCACATGCAGCGTGGGGACTCGGGTGGAGAACAAGGTCCGTCCGCTGGGGCCGAGCAACGGGACCAACACCCTGCAGCACCGGACCTCCTCCCTGCAGAGCCGGGCCAGGCTGGAGGAGGCGCCCGGGTACCCGGCGTGTGGACCGGTGCGGTACCCAGCGGTCTTTGAGAGGCCCGTTCGGGGTTTGGAGCAGAACCCAGGGGCTCCGGCGGCCGGGGGTTACCGGGCCGAACCGAGCCATGCCCCCAAACCCACACAGCCGCAGCAGAGCCGGGTCAGGTCCATTGAGTCTCTCGCTCTGGAGTCGCCGCAGCTACAAGGATCAAGTAAGTGGTACCATGAAAGTGAATCGTTATAAATGTTGTGTGTGTGTGTGAGGGGGTTTGGGGACAGTTCACTGGGTTCATTTAGGACTCATGTCAATAACTAATTAACCTGTTGTGTTAAAATCAATAACATCAACACACACTCGTAATACAAAATGCAATTGAGCTCTGATCTCGTATGCCAATCAACAGCTCTAACAGAGGTTGATGTCATGCAGTTGTATCTACATATTATACTTTGTGGTATAAGATTTGATACATTTGTTGCTCAACTAATGCTGCTGTGTTTATTTAAAAAACATATGGGTCATTTCCTTCTAAAGTGGTTTCCAGAAAAGCACAAGATGATGTCTTTAATGGCTTGTTTTGTCTTAATAACTGAACACAAGTCAAACATATTCAATTATAATTATATAAAAAATATAACCTACAGTTGTATCTGCATTCCACTCCCATCCAAGTTGTCAAAAAATGTAAATGAAATTCAACTTGTGCCGTAGTTTCAATTTGCTGCTGACTTCAAACAAAGACAAATTCTTATCTGGACCCCAAAAAACGTGCATGAGGATGATTAGATCTTACATAGAGTATTATGTGTCCTCGAACACACACCAGAACACAGAGCAAAATACACTTGAAAATGAATTCACATGAACAAGCCACCTGATTATGTGCATAACTGCGTTGATATGTCCACTGCAGTCTTCCAGCTTCAATTTCATATTCTAATTCAATTGGATGCACTGATCCGTGTAGTGCATACAAGTGCACAACATTTGCAGTGTGCATTCATTTGCATTTCAGCAAATGTCATCCAGAAGGAGCCTTAGACAAGTAAACATTTTAACTTTAAAAGGCAGTCTTTTTCTAAATCCTTAATGGGGGGTCAACAACAGTTATTGTTGGTTTTTGACAACACTCTTATCAGATATATCAGTGTTATTTATGTCACAGCTCAAACAGGCTGCTGGTGACTGCTAAGTGACTGCTGGTTACTTGAATAATTGCGGTTGTTAACCCTGGGTCAGGTCAGAGGTCGTGTCAGAAATTCCTGCAGAATGTATCTATCTTGAGGGTTTGCCTTGTAGAGAAGGCAGATCATTCCTCCCACGGCCTGGCTGACTCTGGAAAGGAAAATGGTCAGATGTAGGCACGTGCATTTGTTCAGTTCTCTTTGGTGAGTAAGATGTAGGTTGGATGAGGTGCTGCTGAGTAAATTCCCAGTTTGCCTGCTCATTATCTCTCGCTCTCATACAAACTCACTTTCGTTCTTCTTTATCTCACATTCATAGGGAGAGCTATTTCACATTTCTCTCTTACTCACACACACACACACACACACACACACACACACACACACACACACACACACACACACACACACACACACACACACACACACACACATACACACCACGTCTGTCCGAGTTTGCATGATCCCTCTATAGCCAGGCCTGTCCGGAGCTATAAGAGTGACACTTGCACATTCCTCGTCCCTCAGGGCTTTCACAGCTTCTAACACTTGCATTACACTCATGTGTAAGTGAGTGTTTTCGTTCAGATGGAGAAATATTACACAAACACACTGCATGGCCAATAGATCACATAACTGCGTAGTTTATGTCTTATTTCAGTTCAAATATAAAAAGTAAATCTTAATGCTAAAACATATATATTTGACAATTTGTTCTTCTAACACATGTCATTAAATTCTCCCATTTCACTGTGGCAATACTGTTAAACATTGTCACTTACTTATAAATCCTCATTTTTATATGTGTATCAGGCCTGTATAATGCTATTATTGTAATTTAGAAATATCAAATGTTATGCTTTTTACAGTTAAACATCAGATGCTGTTGTGGCTGTATTGTAGCAAATCCCTGCAGCATATTATTTATTTCTCTTTTTGTCTGAATGTAAAAAGTGCTGTCCAAATATATTATGTCCCCTTACTTTTGTTGGGCAATGTCCATGCTCTAATCTCTCTCATGCAGCCAAACCCTGCTGGATTAGGACAGATTACAGCAGACAGGCCATGGCTCACTGAATCACTGCAGTGGTGAAATCCTCCCCAACACCCTGGACATCACCACAAAGTCCTGCCACTCTCATCACTTTTTTTGTGGTTCTGTAATGCAGCAGTGGTGTTCACTCAAGAGTTAAAATCTGATAAAATACCTCAGTTAATATGTGGGAAATACCACCAAAAAAATACAACTGAGATGCTTTGCCAAGGTCACACACAATTCACAACTCTTCATCAAACATGTTTTTTAAACCGCATTGAAAAGGCACAAACACACAGCAGCAGAGATTGAATGAGAGTAGTAGGAAAACCAACAGAGAGAAACATATTTTCTTTTTATCTTTATAACAACTGAGTTGAGTTTTAACAATCGCCCTTGAGTTTGGCAGCTTACTAAACAATCTCAATATAAGGACCTTAAATAGCTTTCGATCATATCACATGTTCTTTTTTGGCAGATAGCATTTGCTTGTCATTTTTTCCCAAAGCACAACATAGGTAAAAGTAAGATTGGAAGCGCACATCTAAAAACCTTTTTTTACTTTAAAGTGGACATGCATCTTAGTCTTCAAAAATAAAAAATCACTCAATGGGCTCTCTTGATTAAAAAAATCATACTAGCCTTTTTAGGAAGCCCTACAATTGTTGAAATGTTTATTTTTCATTAATTCAAGGATTAGTCTTTTCTCTGAAGTTTGTTTGAACTCAGATACTTCACATATTTCCTTCTACTCCACTGAACTCATCCTAGTAAGGTAATCAAAGAAGGGACCATGATTGATAGTACAGCTCCCTCCTGTGGTGCACACTGGCAGCTGGAACGCATTGCTGTGTCTTAATAAATGATTTATCTGTTATACTTAAGATGTTCTTCTTTACTGTCTGTCTGCAGGCATGGAGGTTTGTTGCCCAAGGAGATTACATGTCACCTTTAATCACCAGGAACTGATTTGAACTGCACTTATTATTCACCAAGAATCAAATACAATGCATTACAATACACTTATTTTTACATTTTAAACGGATGGATTACTGTTGCTGATGGACTTAAAACAATGTGCAATATTGTTGCCGAGTCAGAATTTGGAGACTTACCTTGATTACCTTGAATGTAAATCTGGCAATTGGTCTTTTTATGATAATTCAATTTGAGTTTTTCCCTGAGTAAGAGAACAGACATAATTGTTTAATTGCATGCATGTGTCATTACAAGCCCAGTGTAATTATTTTAAAGCAGTAGGAAGTACATTTCATATTTTAGTTTTTTTCTATGTTATGTTCAGCAGACTACAAGTCAAACTGCTGAGTGCATACCAGACCACAGTGTCGCAATTGATTCAATCTGTGTGTTTTTCATTTGTCTAGGTGTTGGGAAATCAGGTCTACCAAGATCCCAGAGCGAATCAGCATCAGGATTTACCGGCGTCTCCAGGCGACATGGGCGAGGTCGGGATGAGCAGAGGAGGCATACCATATCCAACGGAGTGGATTACGGAATGGTTGGTACACACAAACACACACACACACACACACACACACACACACACACACACACACACACACACACACATGCCTGGGCTTGAGCCTAACCGAATGTCAGTGCTGTTCATGCTCAGAGGTTTTTCCCGTTAATAACTGGTTGAACAGCAAACCAGGTATGTGTCAACAGTAGTAATGCGTGGGTCTTCTGTGGATCCACCCAGTTTCTATTTATTTACCTGTAAAGCACCCCGCTTCTCTTACAATGCCACTTATTTGAGTTAAAAGCATTTGGTCTCGAGGTAAAATCACAGGCCAGGCAAATATAAAAACTTTAAAAAAAACAGATGTTACTGCAGCTTGGAAACCCTTCTTTCACTTTTTGGTTACATTACAGCTAGGTCAACACAATATGTAGGAACATATGCAATAACACTGTCAAACGTTGCAATAGATAGATAAAAATGCCTTTCTGCCGACCCTCAGAAATACTGCTTTACTACAAAAAGACTGCCTGTTAAATTCCATTACACTTGTATTAAATGAATTGAACATTGAAATGTATACGAAAGGCACTAATAAATAAAGAATATTCATTGTATTTTATAATGCAGTTTTTCACTGATACTGTCTTCCACTAACACAAAACACTCCTGCGTGCAAAACAGTCTTTTAAGTGTTTATGATATCACAACAAAGATTTTTCCCTCGTGAGAGCACAAACAAATAACATCAGAGTGTGTTAACAGTCAGTGGGATGGCTTTATTCCTCTGCTCATTGAGAACATCATTTCTTTCCACTGTATTAGAAAGAACTGAGTCTTCAGTCAAGGTGTTGTGTCGATGTTTCACATGACACATTTTGAATGATTTTTCTTTGGTATCTGTTAGTATTTGAGTTGTTTTCCTGTGGTAAAGGATAGAGGATCAGTAGCAAAGGACGTTCAGAGAGACAGAGGTCTGACAGGTCTAAACAATGTTTTAGGGTGTGATTGGAAATAACAGTGATGGAGCCTGGAGGGCAGGAAATATTGTATTTACATGAAAAAGAAAACAGTAGAAGCCGGAAAATTCCAGGAAAAAGTTTTCTGGTAGAGTCTCTTCCCTCTCTA
>NW_011333191.1:20456-20766 GCF_000735185.1 Notothenia coriiceps | reverse complement strand
AAAGGGGAGAGACGCAGAGTGAAGGGAGGCATGGGCTCCGACTGGAGGGTGGGAGGGGCAGAGTCAGGGGGAGGCAGAGAGCCAAGGGGTGGGAGGGGATTCCCCTCCCACCCCTTGGCTCTCTGCCTCCCCCTGACTCTGCCCCTCCCACCCTCCAGTCGGAGCCCATGCCTCCCTTCACTCTGCGTCTCTCCCCTTTGCCCCACCATTTTCTCACTCTGTTCTAGCTCTCTTTCTCTCCCTGTTTTTGTCTCTGTCTCTTTCCTTCTCGGCCTCTTTGTCAGAAGAGGCAGACTGACCGACCCCCCCT
>NW_011333191.1:2529-20416 GCF_000735185.1 Notothenia coriiceps | reverse complement strand
ATCTTTGGCTTCTTCCACAAGATTAAATACAAATATAATACAAAAAAAATGAATGTAACAACATTCATAATTAAGTAAAGATAACACCCTTTTCACCCCGGTTACATTTTCCATTTGCCCTGTACGATGGGCGCTGTAAGTGATGAAAGTGGGGGATGTTGGCTTATCAGGCGCCCGCAGCTCACAGCCAGCGTGAGAGAGAGAGAGAGATAGATAGATAGAGAGAGGGGGTGCACCGGTACCGGCGGGGATTGTTGTTAACGGCTAACGGATATAAGAAGATGTTTCTACAATAATGTGAAGGGAGAGTTCTCTCCTGTCCCCTCCCACCCAGGCCGATTTGGCCCCCTGCTGCTCTGATGGTAGTGAGCCGGGTCGGGCCCAGGGGCCTGGTGGAAGTTGAGGACTCGCTCGACCGGCCCGACCCAGCCTGGACAGCCGTGTTGGCTGCCTACACCACCGTGTTCATCCCCCTCAGCAGCGGCCTGTACAGCAGCAAGGCCCTGCACTTTTTCCTCTGGGTGAGTAGGGAGAGAGGGGGAGACAGATGGCAGGAAGACAGAGATGGTAAAAGAGGTGCAGGATAGTAAAGTTTGCCTTTGTGGTGGTTTTGTAATGATTATATTTCAACATCCGCTAGATATGCACCAGGTTGTTTTGACAGTTAATTGTGAGTTGAGAGAAATATGATGAACTATTTATTTAGGCTGGTTTTAGGGACTTTAGGGCTTGTTCTATGGCTCTAACATTCTGTGGTGTTGTCCATCTTAAGTAGTTATCATATTGCCAGGATGTTATCGACAATCAAGTTTCAAGTTGTCTCAAGAAAAACTAACCAATAATGTACTGTGACGTGTCTCGCAATGTGAGGCTTTACTACTTTTTCTGTTTTGTATCATTTTAAACTTAATATCTTCGGTCCTTTTTTATAAAGAAGCTAGAATTTGATGGATTTCTATATATCCTGAAGTAACAGCTAAGTGATTAATCTCAAGAATAACTGGCATATCAATTAAGAAATATTTTCTATTTCCAAGGACATTGGGTCTTTTCATTAGTGTTAAACTGTCGGGGTGTTGTAATGCTTCAGTTTTAGGATATGCAGAAATGGGTTGATGAGTGGATGAAATTAGTTGATTGGTTTAACAGAGAAAAAGTACCATGTTTTTGTGCTGCTTTTCACTCTTTGAAATACCACTATTTTGAATATATTTAGGTTTTATACTGTTTCAGTTGACCAACTGATCGAAAAGAATATTGGACAGATGTATTAGGATATATCCAGCGTTGTTCGTCCGGCTATAACACTGTCTTTGTTTCAGGGACTTTTGAACTGTATATTGCCTCTGAGCTGCTGTTGTATTGATGTTCAGAACACACGGTTTCGTGTTGCTTTTTAGATGCAGTTTGAAAGGCCGTTATGTTCTTCTTTGTGGTTTTAGTCGAACAGCTTGGGCAACAGGCGTCATGTTATTGTATGCGCGTTGTTGTCCTGTATTCATGCCTCTTCATTCAGCCATGACAAACATACATGCACACACTCTTCCCTAACCTTTCAGCCATGTGCTGCTCTGCTCCCTCTCTGTGTGTGTTTTCTCTTTCTTTTATAAACAGTGGGTTTTCCTGCCTGTGGACCTACCGCGTATTTATGAAGCCTGACACCGGGTCAGGCTTCATTCTAGAAGGACCTCTCATACCTAAACCCCCCCCCTCCTCTCTTGTTCTCTTACTTTAGGCTCTTTGGGAAAGAGCACAAATATGTTGCACAGGATTTTATGTCAACCTTTTTAAACAGCACTGAAGAGCGATGATCGGAGGGATTTACTGAGCTTCACAGGGGATGCAGGGATGGAGCGATGGGTGGATAGAAAGATAACACACCAGGTGGCTGAATGCCAGCAATGAGGCCTGCACTGTGGCAGTGTGGACAGCCTGGTCAGCAAAACTCAATGCAGCCTCACACACACACACACACACACACACACACACACACACACACACACACACACACACACACACACACACACACACACACACACACACACACACACACACACACACACACACACACATCTCTTTCTCTTTCACACACTGGGGCGGCCATAGTTGAAGTGCTGTTTACCCCATTCTTAGGTTGCTGTGCGGTTGCCATGACACCCGGGTGATTGGTCCTCTAAACATTGTTCAGGATGGGAGAGAGTCCGGCACAATTGATACGGCACCATTGTCTCGGACAGCACAAAAGAGTTGGCTGCAGATGCCCTTGTTGTGTGAAAAGATTTGAGTTTGTCTACCAATGCAGACTGCTGGCCGCCGTCAATGATTACCGTAGATTTAATCTTAAAGGGGCCCTATTACGCTATTATTTCCAGGTTCACATTTGTATTTAGTGACTCTTCTGGGACATGTCTCCATGCTTTAATGTTCAAAGAGCTCTTTATTTTTCTTATACTGCCTGAGCTGCAGCACCTCTTTTCACCCTCTGTCTGAAACCAGAGCCCAGTTTGCTCTGATTGGTTAGCTGATTGGCTCTGTTGTGATTGGTCAATCGCTTAGAGGTGTCCTGTCCCTAAGCCTATCACATACAATGTGTTGAAGCGCTGCCCAATAGAAGCGCAAGTGTTACATAGTGATGTCACTATGATGCGGAAGTAAATAAAGGAGTCCAATGGAGGTGTTTCAGGCAGGGGGGGGTGGGAGAGAAACTCTGGGATTTAAGCCTTCGCAAACCATTTGCATGCACAAAAACCTATATAACACACTACACTCAGGGGTGCCCACACTTTTTCAGCTTGGGAGCTACTTTTAAAATGACCAAGTCAAAATGATCTACCTACATTAAAAATGCTAAACATATATTTATTTATATTTACTGAGTATACCTTATGTTGGTGTACCTTGCATAACTGCATGAACCCGTATGGCACAATACAACTCAATACATTTTTGGTCATTAAATCAATCCTACGGCAGCTGGCGCGGTTGACCGCGCATGCATGGTGAGCTGCGTGTTAGAAAAAGATGAGATCTCAGACTGGCTTACCTGTACGTCAATCAAGTGGCAAATGCCATAGTAATGATGGATTTTTCAATGCCATGCGATCTACCCACACTACCTTTGCAATCGACGTATTGGGCACCCCTGCACTATAGGAAAGGGAAAACCCCCAAAAGCATAATAGGGCCCCTTTAATCTCTCTAAGTGATTACAATGACACGTTTGCTGCCTCATTGAGGTCTATACAGAAAATGACTTCAGGTTTTCCCTTTTGTGCCGCCATTTTTTCACTCTTCAACAACCTACCCCTCCTTTTAACCTTTAACTCACACAGTTGAAGCAAATGAAAGAGCTGGAGCAGGAGAAGGACTCTCTGCTGGCGGGCCTGGAGGTGGTGGAGCGGGCCCGAGACTGGTACCAGGGCCAAATCCACAATGTGACCGAGAGGCAGAGGCAGGTCGGCCAGAACTCCCACTGCACGGTCAGTTCACACTCACTGGTCTAAAGAGCTCAGATGTAAAGTATTGGAGATGAGGCCTGTTGTGTTTCGTTGTTTGATGATTTTTAGTTTTATTGATATAGATAGAAGGACAAATGTCGAAAATATCTTGGCATATGAGGATATATCAAACGGATATATATAATAAAAATGTAAAGCTGTTGAACTGAGTGTTTTGGTTGTTTTGTTCTAAACCTAAAAAGACTTTTCTGACCGTTATAAAGAATGCAAAATGAAGGCATTTATTTTTTGAGGATAAGGAAAGGAAGTAATTTATTCTTAACTGAGTGCTTCAGTGTTTTTGATATGCACTGGCAGCAAAAAAATATCTTCTATATATTGTTTAAAAAAACACATAATGTTCTTCCTCAGAGTATTTCCTTATTAGTTTATATTAACCTGCTTTACCAAAGCTTGTCATTGGTTTGTTAAATAATCATCCCACTTTATAATGACATTTCTATGACCTTTAACTACTTGTATCCATCACTGCTGTATTTACATAATGTATTTTATGTTCTCTCCTCACAGGATTTCTTCACAGAAGCTAATCAGAGTCGCATGAATGTCCTAATACCCAAATTGCAAGAAGTCAACCGCTGCCTTAATGACCTTATTTCCTGCTCTGGGATGGTGAGTGCTGACTGCCCCATTTCATCTTTTGCATTTATTGTAAATCTAGCTAAATTAAATGTTCTTAATGTCTCACAATCTACATCTATTGTGAATATAAATTATCATATGGATGGACTTCTTCATTTTAAAGATCACCTGGTCAAATGTGACCTTTTAAAACCAAAGCACTGTTTTAAATATGTGTGGACAAAGTTATTATTTTCTATCATATCACAAAGGAGGTAAACGTCATACCTGCCAGACATCAGCATGTTTACACTGTCACTGTGAGCATGTTTGTATGCTAACTGCTGTGCCTAGGAATAGCCTCTGTGTCTTTCATGTTTTGTAAAGCACTTTGAATTGCCTTGTGTTGAAAGGTGCTATATAAATAAACCTGCCTTGCCTTCAGAGCTGCTAACATGGCTGTAGACGAGAACAATTATATTGTAGGTTAATTATAAACTATTCTTTGATTCCTTTTTGTTTCTCAGCAGTCATTTCCCTCCAACGCTGCTCAGACTGCCGCTAACCCGCAGCCACCGGTTCCAGCTCCCCCACAAGCCATCCTGAGACTGAAGGACCAGAACCGACTCCTCACGCAGGTTAGACCCAGTCTGCACACTGCCAATACATAGAAGTCACTAACAGTTACCAGTCAGTGGATGTTTTCAGTGAATCACTTTATCCATTTTCTGAACTCTGTGCCTCGATAAACCTTCATCTGTTTGTCCTCTTGCAATTTACTTATTTATCTAAATAGTTATCACCATAATAAACCGTATTTAATTTCATCTTAATGTACAATATTTAATTTTACATTATTTTCTTGTATATATCATTCAATTTACGTGTATATAGACTTCTTGCACTATTTTTTATTTGTATTTTTGTATTTTTATTATATATGTTCCATTGTTGGAGGAGCTTGGGTCAGAAGATTTTCATGCCATTTCTACAATGTAACTTATGTTATATGGTACGGTATATGGTTTATGGTTTATGGTTTATGGTATATGGCATTAAAACCTTTGAATCTTGAATCTTCTCAGGAGGTGACGGAGAGGAGCGAGCGCATCACACAGCTGGAGCAGGAGAAGTCGGCCTTGATAAAACAGCTTTTTGAGGCCCGAGCCCGCAGTGCGCAGGACACCAGCACCATGGACTCCACCTTCATCTGAAAACAGATACATTCCACCTCAAACTATAGCATGTTAAGAACCAGCTAAGAATTTCCATGACGCTGGTCCCAAGCTACCTTTGATAAGACTGTCAGCTGACTGTTGTTTACCCGCAGTGATGCACCTTTTAGCCATGCCACGCCCACACCCTGGACTGCAGCATGCAACCACTCCACCCCAAACCAAACCATGCACTACCTAGATGTGAACACGCCGAGAAAACCTGACCCGAATGACTTGAATCAAGATTTTTATTCACTTCCTTTCCTGCATTAAAGGTCCCATGTCATGCTTTTCTGGTTATTACCCGTCCCCTTGTGTGTTATATAGCTTTTTATGCATGTAAACGGTCTGCTGAGTCAAAAACCCTCAAAGTACACCCTGTAGCGAGTAAAACTCTAACAGAGAAAATACCTGTCTATGCTGCCCCAGAACGCCTCGTTGGACATTTTTATTTTTCCATTTGTTTCTTCCGGGAACCAAGTGACATAACGACGATCCAATGGACCAACTGGTCCAAAAGGACCAATCCGCGGAGCCGTTACGTTACGTCCGCGGAGCCGTTACGTCAAGACCAATCCGCGGACTTCCTCACACACACACTCAATCTTTTCTCAGGCAGCTGCAGCTCCGCGGATTTCTCAGCCTGAGACAGCGGGACGCGGCGCCAGGCTGCGGGTGTGTGTGCTCGGGCTTTTTTCGGGCTGGGTTTCGCTGTGTCTCGCTGTCTCGCCGACCCCACGCAGCAACCAGGAAACCACACCAGTAAGCCAGCTCACACTGTCTGCTCCTCGCAGCAGCGAGCCTCGCAACGTCCCGCCAACACGGCACCCAGGCCCCACGCAGCATTCTCATCTGTTTGTCCTTACTGGTGTCCTTTTCTGGTTGCTAACGCCATTGTGACACATAATAACTGATGTTTTGCTGTAACGGTGGTGGACTCATCAGAACAGAGTGGGCGAGCTGACCAATCAGAGCACACTGGGCTCACAGGGAGGGGGGGGGCAGGAGCTCCAACAAGCCATTTAGGACAGAGAGTGAATACACATACTATACAGAGATGCTGTATGAGAAACCAATGTGATTTTGGAAAATTGCACAATGTAAATCTATTCTAGTATACCTCAACAATGGAATTATGATCAATAGAAATGGCCATGTCATGGGACCTTTAACACTCCAACTAAGATACAAAGATTTCTGCTGGAATTAAATGCCATGTTCTTACAGTTAAATATGAAAATCACCAGCTGCATCTGCTTGCTATGACCCATCAATTACATTTTTGTTAGTTTGGAACTTTGATTGAAATGATAATAAGATACACTTTGCCCAATGTCTTTCAGTATTTCTTTCCTTTTAACGTAAATGAATATGTTTACCTTACATTGGCTTTCTGGGTTTTTAGCATGTTCGATTTGAAACACTGAGGGACAGGGATTACTGAAAATATTTGTTTTATATATTATAGAAGCATGTTTACTGTTAGGACCTTTGGTGAGTTTTAAGGATTTTCTTTAAGATTGAAAAGAGAAAAGATGGGAGGACAGCCTACAAGCCATTGAGATGTAGAGGCAGAGGTGGACGAGAGAAGTTTGGAAGTTTGCACGTAGACGAGAACTGAGGAAGACAAACATGGCAGGCGGTGAATGTGTTGGGGCCCGAGCTCCGTGGTTGGGAGATCTTCTGATGTAACATCAGAAACTAAAGAAAATCACTTTGGCTACCTAGTGCTATACCCCCTGTATATCTTTACAGTGAATTATTGCATGGCTCATATTTTCAGCTAAAGAATATTTATCTTTTGAAGAGATTTCTGTTTAAAACTTTGAGATTAGCACAGATCTAAAAAACTGTTTTGTCACTGTAAATTCCCCTCTTTACCAGGATTGGTTGACTTTAGACTAAAAGTATAAAAATATTCGGCCATCCACAAAGTTTACATGAGAAATATTTAGTTAGTGGGTGGTGGTAGAAGAAAAAACATTGTAGTTTTATAATGGATCTGTACGGTACTGCTGGGATGTCTGCACATAGCATATTGTTGATGTATGTTTCCCACTTGTTTGACTGTATGTTTTTTGCTGCTCAACCTACATTATGTGAGTGAAACTCTTTTTCTTCAGCTTCCTATCAAAACTTCAGATGAAATGTAAAATAATAAATCTGACCAAACAACGCTGACTCTGTTGTTCTTTACAGTACTGCAATACAATATCACCTATATCTAAGTGTAAAACTATTGATTTTGAATAATAAAAAGCAACACACGACAAACATCTTGAAATGTCATATTTTGAGAAAACTGCTATACAAACAAAACGACACACAATAGCTTAATCAGGATAATCTTTTTATAGATTTTTGTAAATATATTGTAAATCAAACCTTATTTCTTATTTCTGAAGTCTATCAAAAACTAAATTCAGCTACTCTAACCACTCAGTATTTGTACTTATTTTTAGTCATGGGAAGTGTTTGCAAGTGTCTCTATTTAATTAGCGAGTTGTTTAAAATAAAAAACTTTCCACAATTATATCTGTCAGCCGAGTGTCTGTTCATTTCGGTTGTTATTCTGCCATAAATTAGGGAAATGTCCCTGGACATTGAGTATGATCTGATGTAATTCATGCACCACATTTCCACTTCACCCTCAGATGTGATTAGCATAGCTTGTTTTAATGAGGAGTATAACATGAACCCATTAATTTCATCACATCTATGCACAAACATTGTATAATGTCACATTTTCCATAAAAAAGTTTGATCTTAATCTCACCCAATAGCTGCTAGAAAAACTATTTGTACTATTTGTAGAATGAGTCTTTATACTACTGTTTGTGATGGGAAAATAAATTCATATTACAAATCTGCAACTGCCACATTTTACTGTGTTTGTGGCATTACAACATCCAGATCTTCCAAAGATCTCTAAATTGAAGAAGCAGCTCTGTGTGTTTATGGTCTGGTGCAGAATTTAACAGACCTGTGAGGATTTTCTACTTTAGAGGAGGGACACACATCTCCTGTGAACCTGACACCAGTACAAACAAGTTCTCAGACTGAAGAAAAGCAAACCTGGGTCGAGTTGCATCAGCCTGAAACACACACAGACCTTACCTGAAACACACACAGATCAACATAAACTGCAGGACACTAACCAGTTGATTAATTCTAAAATATATAAAAAGCCTTTATTTTAACATTGCATTCTTATTCTGAGATTAACACGATTATATTATATATGTACTATATTAACATTGGTGGGGGATGTTCATTTTGTGATTTTCTTAATTGAAGCACATTTTGGGATTATTTACTCAAGTATTTAAAATGTCTGCTGCTTATAGTACTACATTAATTTGAAAGCTTAGTTACTTTTAGATTGTGATAAAGAAAACAAAATGTAATCAACCAATTTATCGTTTTATTTTAAAATAAGAAGTTCTCAATCAAATATAAAAGTGATTTAAACAATAACGTTTGAACTATTATAATCCAATCATATGATACCATACATTATTCTGAAATAATCAATTTAGCAAAATCAGTAATATTACTTTTGACACTTATGCAAGTATGTTTTGATGCTATTACACATACTTTTACGAATGAACCTCCGTAACATTTCTGAGTACTTCTCACACCCACTGCTTTCGATGTCTAACCACTTTGAGTCAAAGGTCAAAGGTCACCTGTAAGGTCATTTAACCCTTGTATGGTGTTCATATTTGTTTTACTCAGCCAGTGTTCGTGGGTCTGGTGGACCCGCTGCCATTTTGGGCTTCAA
This sequence comes from Notothenia coriiceps, assembly GCF_000735185.1. NCBI lineage: Eukaryota > Metazoa > Chordata > Actinopteri > Perciformes > Nototheniidae > Notothenia > Notothenia coriiceps. The sequence goes on along the minus strand of NW_011333191.1, from coordinate 11,333 downwards.
TTCAACACAATCAAACTATTTTATGTTAAAAATACTCAACAGATGTTTACTTCAGCTCAATTACAAGCAATATAAACAGCATATATGGTTAATATTGGCCCTTTTACTTTTGTTAGATCACATTAATGAATTAAAGTGCTACTTGAATACACACACACACACACACACACACACACACACACACACACACACACACACACACACACACACACACACACACACACACACACACACACACACACACACACACACACACACACACACACACACACACACACACACACACACACAGAAGGCCCAGACAGATGCACAGGAAATACAATTTCCACACTTTTGTTAGCCCCGGGTCCAGACCCGAACACCCTGTATGTAATGTAAATGTGTAGGGGGGTGTACAGTGGGTGGTCATTGAAAATGTGTTCTGATATATTATTATGTTCTTCACAGAAAATGAGCCAAGGCCATTGAGTGTGAGTTTGAAAAAGTAATTGATCATATCATTTTTCTTTACCTAAATAATGAAAACGGGTCCCACAGACCCGAATACCATACAAGGGTTAACAATCCCTCAAAATACAACACTATATGTAGATGCCATGAACATGACTCAGTAAAACAATGAAAAACCTACCGTGAGTGTGATCTGCAGTTCTCAGTGGAGATCCCCGTACCTGAGCGGAGAGTTGGGTGCAGCACATTCAAACCGACGGACATCACACCTTGAACATGTCAGCCTCAAGTAACATATTACACATCGTTACACTGAATTGAATCAGAAGTCATTTTCTGGACGGTTGCATCAGTTGTTTACTGACGATTTTTCCGTCAGGCACCATTGGTTCGTTGCATCATTGCCAATCGGTGTGAATGGATGATGGCTTGCCACAACACGTCCGAACACAAACCTGTTTTCATTGTTTTTCCACCAACTACTTTAGACACTTTTCTATAATTCGTTTTCATCCTTTTTTAAATCATTAATCCATCCTTCTCTAATGATTTATTTCATTTCCTCCTTTTAATTGAGTGATGGATGTACATGGTGCCATACCAGACAGTGTGGCTCCTCACCCTCCACTACCCTCGTCTCAAAGCTGTGTTGGATGATCAGGATCCCTGAAGTGTTGGGTCATCTTTCAAAATATGTTTTCCATGCACTTTGAAGGGAGGGCTCAGTATTCACTCACACTTTGACAATCATACCAAGGAGTCACACAAGGAGAAGGAGGAGAGAGGGGACACCAGGTGCAGCAGTATTACTTTTCTTTCTCAGGTGAGTGACATGTTGGTTACTTCTGTTCATTTAAACACTAGTTGTACATGAATGTTTTTATTTCTTGGTACAGTTCTTCAGTCTTGTAGCTGTTGCTTTTATAGCGGCAATATTCTGCAGACTTCATTAGATTAGTTTTGCAGGTGAACAGGGCGTCTTTATTGTCAGGTTACATATTTGCATGTTTCCCTTAGATACAGAGATAGACTAAATGTTGACCGGGTTGAAACATATAGGAAGACATGCAAACATTTTGGAAGGCAATCAAGCAATTGTCAGCCCTTTCATAAAGCAACATTTGACCTACAGCTGTTGCATCGTGTGGCACTTCATGAAAAAAAAGGAAGTAGGTTAAGGAGTCTGAGAGTGTGAGACAGAGACAGCAGAGAGGATCAGTTCTTTACACGACTAAGTGTCAGATCAAGGTAAGAGGCTTCACTTTCCATACAAAACTGAATAGAAGAACATTGGGGTTTTACAATATACATGAGACCACTTGGTGTGGTGCAGTTTGTTTTTTAAATTAAAATACTACATGAGTAAAATGCATTTTTCCTTTATGTTTTAACCTTTGTTCTGTCAGAAAATAACCCTTGAAGACAATGTAGTTTGATACCGCAGCATCATGTGTTACCTTTTCTCTTTTTTATTGTGTGCATTAGCTACTAAAATACACACTTTTATTCATTGCTTTTTGCATACAGAAAGCATGTCTTTGGACTGGTATTAATATTTGCTTGATGAGTTGGCAGTTATTTTTTTAACAACGCTTAATATATTGTATATATTTCACAGAACAAGTTTGGGATTACTATGAATTCTGACAAGTTAAGAACGTTTACTTTCAAGTGCTGGTTCTCAGATATCCCCAGTGTAACTGCATTTAGAGTTACATTTGTGTTTCCAAACTCCATATTAACGATGTATGTCATTATATGAATTTGAATATATAGTGGAAAAGCTATGATGATCAAGCATGTAATAACTCATGCTCATTCACCTTGTTTGAATAGAAACGTTAAGAAACTGTCCCTCTGCACTTTCTTTCATTTTCAAAAACTCATCACACACATTGAGCTTGAGTTTAACATACATCTAATATTTATTCATTATTATTTGTTTATTTTAAATATGTTTTAACTGCAATATATATGATATATATATCATATCAATATATATATATATGCAATATATATTCTCTGGTGAGAATTCCGGTATTTGTCAAAGATAGCAATCTTTGACAAATACCGGAATTCTCACCAGATGATAAGCATCTTTTTACTGAAGTGGTGTTTCTTTTGCACTCAAGTCTTCCTCTTTTGTCCTGTTCCGCACTCTTATTTAAGGTTGTGGTGATCAAGTAGCTCGTTTTTTGGTTGTTGGATACATAGATCAAGAATGTGTGTGGTGGTTTGCTTTGCATGCAGAGCCTGCGTGTATAGCAACACGCTTAATGTATCAAAAAGGGCTTATATTCCAGTAACTAATATTCTTTCAAAATAGATAAGTCATGGACAATGTTCTCCTTTTGTGTAAAGAGCAAAAAAGGTTAAAGTATGAAGTGTTTATTTGCCTTTATTGCATGTTCATATTGTGCAGCCTTAAACCACATGCATCTTTGATAAGGGATCTACGGAAGAGGATAAGGGCCACATTATTTATTTTTTTGTTCTGAGAAAAAAGTCAGAATTCTGACTTTAATCTCAAAATTCTGACTTTTTCTCAGAATTCTGACTTTTTTCTCAAAAAAAAAAAAGTAATGATTCTGAGATTAAAGTCAGAATTCTGAGATTAAAATCAGAATTCTGAATTATTTCTTTTTTTTTTTAAATCCTCCCAATTTTTTCTTTAATGTGGCCCTAATCCTCTTCCGTAGGGATCATTGTATTTTCTTAACTGACCTTTATTTTATATAACTGGCAGTTTTTATTATCACACCTGCACCCTTTAAATCTATTGTCTAATATGTTTTTGTCTGTTCTGTTTACAGATCTTTGGGGTTCTCTGATCGTGCCGTCATGGAGGTTTCCTACATCAACTCCTCCCTACTCTTCATCTCCCACCGACCCATAAACAGCACCTTCGAGCTGACGGTGTATGAAACCTGCAGAACCATGCCTGCTGTTCTCATCTGTTACCTGGGCCTGCAGTTCATCAACATGTTCCTGGGCATCCCGGCCAACCTCATGGTGCTGTGGCTCATCCACAGGAACAAGGGGGACTCCTGCACCTCAGATATCTTCATCTCCCACCTGGCGATTTCAGACGTGCTCTTCTGTCTCATCCCTCCGCTAGAGCTGGCCAACATCGTCTTCCTCACCACCAGCAGCACCTGGTACGTCCTGCGCTTCTTCTACGGCATCAAAGACTCCTCGCCTCTCTTGCTTTCCTGCATCTGCCTGGACCGCTACATGGCCGTGGTTCACCCCATCACCTTCACCGAGCTCAAGGACAGAAACCACAGAGCGATCCTGGCCATCATTGTCTGGGTCATCACCCTGGCCTATGCAGCGGCTAAATGTGTGGGCAACATTGTCAACTTCGAGAAGGTCTTCACGGGGATGATCCTCGCAGCGTTCGCCTTCATGGTGTTCTGCAACATTTCCATCCTCTGGGTGCTGAAGCAGTCTGGGCCGGGCAGAGACGAGATGCATCCCGTGAAGAAGAGAGCCTTCAAGATGGTCCTCATCATCCTGGCCATCATTGTGTTCAACTACTTCCCGCCTGTCGCACTCTTCCCCTTCCAGGACTACTTCTCTCCGGACGTGTTCCGCTGCTACATTCACTACGTGGTCTTCGGTCTCATGGACTTCAGCAGCAGCATTCAGCCCATGCTCTATCTGTCCAAGGTGAAGCTCAACTGCTGCCACAGAAGCAACACCGAAATTCAATAGGGATACATGTTTTTATTATTTTTATATTTATGAATATTCTATTGTTGTGATAAATAGTATTTTTTTTTTATCAGAGGTTGAAAATGCTGATAGCAACTAGATGTATTGTGCGGTGGGTCCCTCGAAGAGGGCTTGTATGCAGGGCCGTGGGAAGTAGGGGTGCTGAGGGTGCTGCAGCACCCCCTGGTGGAGGACAGGGGATCTTCACTTCCACAAGATTAAATACAAATATAATACAAAAAAAATGAATGTAACAACATTCATAATTAAGTAAAGATAACACCCTTTTCACCCCGGTTACATTTTCCATTTGCCCTGTACGATGGGCGCTGTAAGTGATGAAAGTGGGGGATGTTGGCTTATCAGGCGCCCGCAGCTCACAGCCAGCGTGAGAGAGAGAGAGAGATAGATAGATAGATAGAGAGAGGGGGTGCACCGGTACCGGCGGGGATTGTTGTTAACGGCTAACGGATATAAGAAGATGTTTCTACAATAATGTGGAAGGAGAGTTCTCTCCTGTCAGACTGAGAGGCTCAGTGAGGTGAAGGACTCTCTGAGTGTTTAGATAGTTCACTTTAGTCTAAGTTATCTCAGTGGGTCTCAAACGTTTTGATCACAATTTATGTAAACAAATATTTCCAAGACACTCCTTTATAATTATTAGGATAAACAGGTTTGAAATCATTTCAATGTATACTATAGGACAGTAAACCAAAAATATCGTTTAAAACTGGAGAGATGAAAAAATAAAATGTACAAAATACTACACAAATAAAATAAGTTACATTTATTTGTTATTGGTAGGTTATTGGTTATGTTCACATATTCGGTTATTAAAATTTAAACCGATCTTTTTCATATGGGTGTTTTAGAGTTGTACCCCCTAGATCAGGTCTCAATCTGGTGCTCAAAGTGCACCAGATTGAAGCATTTTACTTTAAAATGTTCAAAACAATGTCAATAAGTTTCTGTTTTTGTGGTGTGTCTTTTGTAGCGATTTTTCATGTATTCTCTATATATTCTATTGCTTATTCCTCGGATACTCTATTGATCTTTATATTTTCTACTGTACGATTCTCTGATGGGGGGGGGGCGCTTGCTAAAATCTCACATAGGGCATCAAATTGGCTAGAATCGGCCCTGCGCACACCTCAGGGTGACAAATGGGTCGGGGTGACAGCAGTACAATGAAGTATTGACCACTCCCTGCAGGGATTCATCTTAGATTTATTGTCAAAGAGGAACAAGAGCTGATGCAAAATAACCCGGGGTGAGGTTTAAAGAAGAGGCTACAAATAATGATCAATGGTAGGGTGGTAAACAAAGTGGGGGCAGGAGGCAGGTCAGTATATTCCAGCTGGAGGGGAGGCACTTGTCAGTCAATTATCTACATTTATCTGTCAGTTATTGCCCTTAGAAAGAGGTTAGAGTGTTTTGTTTCAAGCACAAGTGTTTCCGTCCTTTCTGTGAGTTTTTATGCATATGTGTAATTGAATAAATGCACAGGAGCCAGTAAGTCAGTGCGGAGCCCCTAGAAATCTTCCATGACAAAGCTAATCCTATTACGGTGCCATTCAGCCGCTCCTCTAACAACCTCACGGTCTGATGGTGTCATAAGGCACCAGCTTAGAGGAACAAGAGGCAAAAGCAACCTGCGCTCACGTTTAGCATAACCTAACAATTTTTTTGGTGAGTGTCGAATACATTTCACTTCATCTGCTGTCACTGATTCAGTGAGAAACAGCAGAGTAATCTGTGAGGAACACAGCGCAGGTACACAGATAATGTGATCACTAGAGTCATTATCATGCAGCCATCCTCACTGTCACTGCATGGAGAAATGAAGCATGGTGAAGGTGATCTGAGGGGTAATTCATGATGCCTGTCAGGCTTTCCATTTGAACATGGCTTATATTACAGTTTACAATTAAGACAATGATGATGAGAGTATAACACACTTAACTTGTTTTGTAGAAAATTCTGAATTTAGTTTTCTTTTGTTTATTCCTCTTGTCTTTGCGCTCTACCATGGTAAAAGTATTGACAAACTTGAAATAAAGCAATCTTGCATGTTGAAATCAGGTATCAGGAGTGTCTGCCAATAATGTTTTGGACCTATAGTGACATATGTACTGTAAATGGTTCGCGAAGGATAAAATCCCTAAGTTCTCTACAGAGGGAATTCCTCTTCCACACACTCCCCCCCTGCCTGAAAATCCCCCATTGGATTCCTTTGTTTACTTCTATAACATAGTGACATCACTATGTAAAACTTGCTTTTATTGGCTAGCACTCCAACAAATTGTACGTGATAGGTAGAGGGGCGGGACATCTCTAGGCTGTCGACCAATCACAACAGAGCCGGCAAGCTAACCAATCAGAGCATGGGCTCTGGTTTCAGACGGAGGGTGAAAAGAGAAACAGGCAGTATGAGAAAAATAAAGACCATTTTGAACATAAAAGCATGGAGACATGTCACAGTAAAGGCACAAAATACAAATATGAAAATGAAATCTAGCATTTGAGGACCTTTAAAGGGTTTTGTATGTCTTTATTTTCATTCATTAACAGAGATTTGTTACTTCATAGCTTAAAATCCTAATATCTGCAGACTTATGATCTCTTTAACATTACTGCAGATCTATCAGGTAGTGGTACACTCCTTTTATTTATAGAGGACCATATGGCAGAACTAATGTTGGCAGTGAAGAAAGGAAGTTGGCTGAATCTCTGCAGTGATTTTGTGGTATGAATTCCTTAACTGATAGGCACATTCTCTTCTCCTTTTTATTATTTCGTCCTGTTCTCAAAAAGACATTATTTCTACTCCAATGAAAAGCTGGCAGAGGTCACCGGGATAGTTAGAAAGTTCCCCAAAGGCAACGAGCAGGAGGTGTCCTTAAATGCTGAAGAGTGTTTTCTGGCAAGAAATGGAATAGATACGTGATCTATGTGCAGAAGTAGCAGCTGGCTGTTCAGACCTGGAATGTTTTTCTACATGGTCCACTAGTCAATGCATATTACCCCAAAAAGGCTGCATTTAAAATGTCCTTCAACAGCCAACGCAACATCATCTCAAGTCTTCTTCTTTTTCTAAAATGCATTTGATTTCAAAAATTCTGGCATATATCTTATCAGATCCATCAACTCTTTGAAAAGAGTTTTTAGAAAGAAGGGACTACTTGCTGCTATTGAAGATGTTTGACAAATGAAATGCCTTAAGAAATGTTCTACTGAGATTTGAAGTGCTGCAGAAACTGCAGTGACAAGAACAAAGCAAAGGAAGATACAATTCAGAGCGTTTGGTAAGAGAACATATTGTGCAAGATATGAATTGCACAGATGGACATGTGGAAGATAGCAGAAATATGTCTGAAGTGGAAATATTGTAAGATGTCTTTCATCTTTTCCCTGACATTGATCCTAACTGATTTGCATTACACAGAGGCAGATGATCAGTGAAGGGAATCAAAGATTTTCCTCCCACTCCCACATGTCTCACACAACAATAAACCATTAGATGAGTCACAGCTGGGAATCCCTCGGCTGGTGAATCCGGAGGATACAGTATATCCATGGTTCAGCATTTTCTTCTGTGTTGAGCTGACAGGTTAAAGCTATTGAATGAATCACTCTCTTAATTACCTCGAAGCAGGAGAGGACGCTTCTTTCCCATATTAGTTTGTACACTGGTGTGTCGTATCCATCAGCGCTCCTTTGGCTAGTGTTCAGGTAATGTTCTTCCAGAGCACTGCAGCCCAGCACAATCAACCAGACCCCCAGTTACTGCAGAGCATGGAGAAAAGACAAAAGTAGCTTCTCATTCATTTCAATAGAGACTTAGAGTAAAGGATATAGGTATCATGTGCTGGGGGGATATATCCTCCCACTAGTTGAAAGGGATGATTTTGTCAACATTACTTTATAAAAGTTAAATGTATTTAAAATGATGACACCTTAAGAAGGTTTTCATCCGACCACTTAGCAAACCACATTTTTAAATAAAGGTTTTAAAGGAAACTTGAAAATGCTGGGGATTTTAAAATATCTCTACCGTATCTACACTCTAAAAACGAATTCAGGCGACCTTTCACCTCCACTTAATTAAATGCATGGTTTCAAGACAAAAATGTGAGTTAATTGATTTAGATAAACATTTTAAGTTGCAAACATTAATTTATAAGTTGTGTTGATGTAATAATGATGGTAATTACATCAACTTAATATTGTGTGTAATTTGAACTCTGATTTCTGCGTTAATTGACTTAAAACAAAATTCAAGTTGTCGTAACTAATGCAATTGGCATGATACTTTTAAATTGTTTCTACCTTGAGAGAGTTTCAAATAGGTCACTTCCCACTTAACATGCCGTTGGACCAAAGTTCACGACGTAAAAGACCAAAATAGGGGAAATACAAGGGACTTAAAAAGTGAGTGTCATCTTTTGTATTCAAATACAGTAGATAGCCTTGTGTGCACTGTAATGGCAATGTTGTTTGACCAAAATAGCCAGTCCTTTGAACTGTGAATAGTTCTGTGAGAGGATTACAAAGTAGTAAGGCAACTGTGGAGGAAGTAAACAAATACTGTTAAACTATTGTGATATAGCTTTATTCAAAAATGCAATTCTCGGGTG
>NW_011333191.1:0-2484 GCF_000735185.1 Notothenia coriiceps | reverse complement strand
TTGATAACTTAATTGTTCTACACCTTTAGTTAAGGATTTCAAGTGCACTAAAAATACTTTGGTTATTATTGTGATATCGCTTTTTATTAAAAATGAATCTCGGTGAAGCAGATCAAGGACATGCTTCTTGAGGTAGGATCCTTATTTAGAGTTGTCATTGAAATGCAAGTTGTTGGCAGTCACCCATTCAGAATATATTAATTTAGGTAATTTCTCTTTTTTTCCTTTTTCAAAAATAGCACAATACAATTGAAGTACGCAGAGAACTATAGCCATCCGCTGCCTTGTCGTGTGCCTTGGAGAAAAAGGAAGAGGACCTTTTCAAGGAGTTTAGCGACGTCATTACAAATCTTGAAATAAAATAAAATCCAGGGTAAAAACACAGGACAAAAGCATTGCTCTCTGTCAGTTACATTTTGAAGCATATTGCACTTTTGGCCACACCCCAATCAATAATATCTTAGCAACGTTCAGCATGGATAGGTGTTGACAGCAATGGCATGGGAAAAGGATTGTGTAACATTTGAAAAGTTGCCTCTGCTCTTCACTTAACCAGTTCAAATATTGTATGGAACCTGCAAAAAAGATGAGAAGATACACTAAAACTTGCACGGTTGTGATTGACAAAATCTGTCCACATGCATTTAAACACTAGGCAAAGTACTCAAAACCACCTCTGTGTGTCTTCAGGACCACATTGCCATGGTGACACACACATGCAGACTCACAAGGTGAAAACAATACCAGCGTTGCTTTAGCAGCTGGTAATAATGGCTCTGAATTAGCTAAGGGTGACAGTTTAAAAAGTATGCAATTACCTAATTCATTATCTCTTATGCGCTAACCTATTATTTAATGTGCTTCAAAAGGACATGAATATCGCCATCATCAGTGACCGGTCCACCCCAGGATCTGAGAAGAAATTGTCTTAACTCAATAAACATCGATGCAAACTGTTGCGTTGATTTTCTTTGTTCAGCCAAGGCATTTGTTTTTAGAGTGTATCTATTCAATTTTTGAAATAATGACGTCGCAGTGAAACATCTTTTGTTACATCTTTTTAAAATGTATGTGTGTGATCTGCAGATTGGGGCCATTGAGAGTTTGTTACTGTAGCTTTCCAAAAACTTTACAGATTTTACATATTTGGCACTGGTTTTAAATATGCAAAGGCGTCTAACTTCGTTGTGATGGCAGCATTTATTTGCTGTGTCCCCATTTCCCATGGTAATATGGCTAATGTGTTTATTTATTGTTTGTGGGGCTATTTAAATTTGTGTTATTTATCTTTTTTCAAGATTTAAATGAAGCTCAGCGCAAGTTCTTTCAGGAAGACTGGGTGTATATACATTCACTCCGCAGCTGCTTATAATCAGCTCATCACAGGCGTTCTCTTTAACCTACACTCTAAAAACTAAATCAGTGGCTTTGTAGATATCACAATAATAAAAAGCTATATTACCTTAATAAAATCTCTAAATATCACCAAAGTAATTGTTTGAGTTGGACATACCAAAATAAATGCTTCAAAATCCAACAGTTAATTTTGTGTAAGATTATTACTATTATTTAAGTTGATTACACGAAAATAAATGAGTATTTGACTCACAAATTATATTTTTAAGATATCCTTAATATATTTGGTCAATTTCAGTCAAAATATTTGAGAATTGGCTAATTATACTGATCAGTTTCAGGAACAGCAATTATTACTCATTCCAAATCAATATTCTTCATCTTTAACAACAACTTAAGACATTGAGTAAATTACGCTAAACGTCATGAGTGGACCCCATTAACAATCGCGCGCAAATACAGTGTGCTCATGGGAAACATTTTTTATTTTCTATCTGCGCCACATGTGGAAACCAAGCAAGGAAAACAGCACGACGAGAAGCACCAGGATAACTCCCTGAAAATCCTTGTAAGTAGCCAGCTAGCAAAAGTTAATGAAATATTGACCCTGTCTTTGTGCATATACAACTTTATAGCGTGTAATTATCTAAATACTGTCACACTTGCAGCCATGCTGTCGTAAGTCTAGCTAGTTTCTCTGTCCGCTTCTACACACGCATGGTGGACACAGTCAACCAGGTGAAGTGAAGCTAACGTTTTACTCGAGTAAAAAGTAGAAGCATTAGCACCTGCTTTGTCCGCAGAGGTTGTTTCAAGTACAACCAACATGTCTGTGTAGCATAGTTAGCTGTTTATTTTAAGCCCCTTTTACACTGTTATTCAGAAATGCTGTAGTAAAGAAGATCCGCCATTACGTCTACTTTGTAATACTTAACCAGACAATGCACGCATAATGCTGCCCCAGTGTGGGATGATATTAGATGGTATGCCGGCCTGACGTGTAACACAACGGCGCCGGCGAATATGTCTGTATGCATGTCCCGCTGTTGCAGTATAAGTTGAGTCATGACAACTGGTGACATTCTATTATTTTCGTCATAGGAATCCGGGGCGTGTACATTGAGGACC
>NW_011333190.1:0-3685 GCF_000735185.1 Notothenia coriiceps | reverse complement strand
CTCTGTTCACACCGCTCAGAGCCCGACTGGTGCTGCGTCATTGCGTCCTCGTTTGCGTCATGACGTAACCGTTTGGGTACCTGCTTCATAAAGCCAAACCGCGCGGAAACCCCCTCACATTGACAACAACAACAATGGCAGATTGTATTGAAGCGCTACTCGTTTTGGTTTTGCTCTGTACGAAACGAAATGGAGGAAATGGGACGACTTTACTACCAACTTTACAGTCGTTACATGCTACATTCAGGACTTCTTTACAATCATCATCATCAACTTCAACGACGATTCGGTAGGAGAAAGAAGGTAAATATACGTCCTATTCGATGGCGTTAGAGCTAGCTATTGTTAGCCTCTGCATGCGCAAATCTCAAAAATACCCAGCTTTGCCGCTGTACTGCACTGAACATGTCATGTCATTGAGAAGTCTTTCCTTTAACATTTTGTTCCAATATGTACACTTTAGTTTGCAGTGCTTTAGTCATAATAATGGCAACAGAAAAGGCTCTGGGCAGGTATTTCCAAAGAAGTTAAACTTCTCATACAGCATCTGCACCCTCCTGCCCTAAAGCATGAGGCTGTGTCAAAGTTCTCTGTTCATGGTGGACATCAAACAATACATCTGTAACTTTAATACACCAATATGTTCTATATCAATACAAATGGCATTGTCAATGTATGATATTGCAGTCAATTCACAGATTATGACTGGTTAATGGTTACTACTATGGCTCAGCTTTCATTACAACAGTGTCGTAAAGATGGGATTCACTATGCTTCAGCTGCATTTACCACACAAAAGCTCTATGGACTAGCAGATCTCACCATGAATGCAGGAAATGTTGCATTAAAGAAAATATGCTTAAAGACACAGCGAAAATACAATTCATTTACAGATTTTGGACATTGTTTTGATAGTTAAGGTATCTTGAATTTCTCGAAAAACATGCCTCTATTATCTGTTGAAACATAATTGTGATGCCTTTGGATCCAGCATTTAAGGACATATAGAAACATAAATGGATCTAATCAAATGTGACTTGTCACATGGAACCACACCTAACCACTAGCTTGGGGGTCGTAGCTAGAAATATCATATTATTGGGAGGCTTGTTTTGAGATTTCACCTGTTTAAAACTCTGTTTTTATGACCAGAGAATGTGGTAAAGGCATACTTTTTTTTCCTGTTGCGCTGACAACTGCACATACGCAATAATACTTATCCTGCAAATTGCAAAAGCAATGTATTGAATTATTAACATGAAGTTCAAAATATTTATGCATATTTATGTTATATGACTAAATTAGATGCAATTATCTCAGGATATAACGTTAGTGACACTTTTCTGTTTCAATTGTATTCTCTCCTTCTTGAACAGATTCATCGAAAATACGTTTATTTTGGAACTGATACTTGCACAGAAAGTCATGTCTGTTTTTCTGTTTTCAGCAAACTATCATCATGACAACAATGCTATCCCAACAACGTAGCTAAACAAACTGTAAGTACCACGAGAGATGCACAAAGGGTAAAAACAAGCGCCCCTATACTTACATTAAAAAGGCATTACTGTTGTCTGGACATAAGAGGAAATTAAATATTAACAATAAATGTTTTCATTGAGATATAGTTACTAAGTGTGGGGGGGGAAAGCTTTTTTTGTTTCTAAAAGCTTTTATCATTAGCAGGAAGACTAATGTAAAAAACACACAGCAGAGCAGCGGGATAACAAGAGCCATCTCTGAAAGGTGGCAGGACACATCTAGGGCTTTACTTTGTGTGCTTCTTCCTACATTGATGCTTCTACAACAAATGAAACTTGGGAGAGTGGAGGGATTTAAGAGATGAATGCATCTAATGTATTGGATCTGTCTGATATTAACACACGTGACCTCAAACCTGACACGTAAGGTTCCTCTCTGCCTCAGCTTAAAACTCACAGTATGCAACCTCAAACAAAATGCATGCAGCGAGCTCAAATAAAAAGCCAGCCGTCTTTAGAGTGTCAATGGAGAGTGGCTGCACTTTGTTACTTGATCCACAATGCACGCTACATCATATACAATTGGATGATCCATTAATGAAGTCGATTCTGGGGCAACTCCATTAAACCCAGATCATAACCTTTAACCTCCTGTGCATTTAGACACGACATGAGAATAGTGCAAGTAAATGCACATGTGGAGACATAAAGAAGCTTTTCTCTTTATGCTGTGACAAACAAACATGTATGTGGAAGTCTCCACCACCTCTGCCTATATACTTGTAATAGCATTAGCAGTGCTTTAAAGTCTAAATCTTACTGCATTAGTGCTCTTAGTAGCACCATGAATAAATAGATTCCATTTAGTTAAGTCTTGGCTTTTTACTTGTGTTTGTTTGTTTCCATATTCAGCTTGAAATCCAATTGAGGTTAATCAGTAAGAGCAACTGACTGACATCATATACAATCACATGAAAGATAAATCATTCATGTTCCACAACATCACCTGTCAACACTACTATGTTAGCTCTATTCATTACAATTACAACATTATTGTGAAAGATGAAACCCAGTGTTTCCCCTATATACAAATAGTGGCGGTGCAGCGCCGCTGCTGAAATATGCGCGCCGCTGCTAGGGGGCACCAGCCAGGTACCCAAAACAAAAACAAAATATATATTACTTTTTTTTACTTTATTAAAATAATAATAAGTGGCGACCCTTTTTCATTTTTGATTGTTTGTTATGTGGATTTGTAGTATTTTGTTACTGTATTCAATAAAGGTGTATTTTTGCTAAATCTTGAGACATTGCCACTGTATGTACTAGGCAGGGCGGATTTTTGGCATAGGCGACATAGGCGGTCGCCTAGGGCTCCAGATCTGGGGGGCGCTGCGCTGGTAGCTCTGGGAGGGGAAAAAACATTTTTGACCGTTGGCGCTCATCCTAATTGTTGGCCTTGATGTAACAACATTAATAATTAAGTAAATGTAACACCCTTTTCACCCCGGTTACACGTTTAATTTGCCCTGTAATTTGGCGCTGTAAGTGATGAAAGTGGGGGGATGTTGGCTTATCAGGCGCCCGCAGCTCACAGCCAAAGTGCGAGCGTGAGAGCGAGTGAGCGAGCGAGGGAGAGAGAAAGAGAGAGAGAGAGGGCGCACCGGTACCGGCGCTGTTGTTATTAGAATCTGGTGCTAGCTGCGCTAATGGATATACGAAGTAGATGTTTCTACAACCAGGGTGGAGGAGATTTCTCCTGTCAGACTGAGAGGCTCAGTGAGGTAAAGTTCTCTCTGAGTGTTTAGATAGTTAATTTTAGTCTAAGTTATCTCAGTGGGTCTCAAACCAATATGTGTTTACAAATTATGTAAACACATATTTCCAAGGCACTCCTTTATAATTATTAGGATAAATAAAAACAGGTTTGAAATCATTCCAATGTCAGTAATCCAAAAATATCGTTTAAAGTTGGAGAGATACAAAAATATGCATAAATAAATGTTAACTAGGTAAAATAAGATATGAATGAACAACAAAAATAAAATAAGTCACATGTATTTTTCATTGGCTATGGTAGGTTATTGGTTACGTTCACATACTTATTTGATTATTAAAATGTAAACCGATCTTTTTCATATGGGCGTTTTAGAGTTGTGCCTCCTAGATCTAGTCTCTAGTAATTGTGTGCTCAAAGTGCACCA
>NW_011333189.1:0-3709 GCF_000735185.1 Notothenia coriiceps | reverse complement strand
AATAATTGGTTTAAACGGCATAATAATAAGGACGATCGTCCGTTCTGTGATTCTCCAGAGCACGATATTAGGGTCATGCAGAGTGAGCGGTCTCGTTCAGGATCCGTAAATACAATTTAAATATTTTGCACACTTATTCCTAGTCTGCCACTGGTTACGGTGACGCGTGCCAGAGGTTGCCGACCCCTGGCCTATATGCTATGCAGAGACTGCCTTCTTCATGTGTGAATTGCAGCTGATGCTTTAATATGGCAATTGGCAATATGACTTATACAACATTCGCAAGTTGTACATTTGACTCATACAATAACCCACCTTCGAGTGATGCTCTAGTTTCTTCATGTTTGGTTTTTTCCCCCTCTTGCTTGCGCCGGACTGAAACTGTCTTTTCACCGTCATCTCTTCACCTGCACTAGTGGCCGTATCAAAGTCGTGATTGTTCAGATGTCGATTCATTGCAACGGTGTCGGGTTACAGACGTGCTCCCCTTGTCACCTCTCTCTCACTCTCGCGGGGGGTGCGCGGAGAACTGAGCGGAGAACTGCGTGGAGAACTGCGCACAGCAGCTGAGGCCCTCTGGGCGGGGCCCCCTGCGGAAGGTGGGGCCCCATGCAGCCTGCGTGATTGGCCTGTAGGGAGGGGCGGCCACTCTGCTTCCCCGCAGCGAGGCTCTCCCGCCCTCCTGCTGATAGTTCACAAGCGTAAAGCTCCTCAACCCCCCGTTGATAATTCTCGATTCTTGGCACGCTGATAACAATTTTTTTCTTTAAATGGCACTTCATATCAAAAAGGTTGCCGACCCCTGCTGTAAGGGTTAGTAACATGCATTGATGACATTTGGAGATCTTAAAACACAATGAGAAAATGCGTTAGCATTCGCGTTAGAATACATGCTAGCGTTAGCCATACTAGCCTATATACATGCTTATTGCACAGCTAGCATTAGCTAGATTTACCTTGTTTACACTTAGCGGTCCTATGTGTTAATCTGTGTATGCTGCACTTGCATGTATGAGATCATTAAGTGCCTTGTAACTTCTTTTGTTATAGTTTCACTCCATTTGAATGTCAGTGGACTGCAAATAAGTCAATAAAGGACCATGGCCGGCTGCTCATTCCCTGGCTCTCAAAAGAGTTTGGCTGGCTGTTTAATCTATGTTCACACTGAGTAGTGATGTGTCGGTCGCAAACGAGCCGATTCTTTTGAACGGCTCTTTGGTACGAACGAGGGGAACCGAGTCCTACTTGGTGAGAGCCGTTCTTGTTATCGTTCAATCGTTGGTCCGCGCACTCACTGCCTGCCAAAATCCACTCGCCTTTTAAAAGTTTTTTTTTAACTTTTCTAAACAAGATTAGTTTTTCCCAAGGTATGATGCAACATCTTCTTTACAACATGAGCTCTTCCATTTTGTCATCCCCACATTTTCTTAACTTTACAGTTTCATAACTGGGGCGCTAAAATCACATAATAGTCATAAGGCTTATAAAATGAATGTTTTAACCTGACTGCAGCAGAATTGTGTTAAATATTTACGTCCACACAGTGGCAGTCAGCGACCGAAAAAAGGGATGGGGAGCATCTGACGGTGCTGCAAAGTCCAATGAGAACAGATTATCATGCTACACGTGTCCTGATCAGCAACCCTCTGGCAGGAGAATAAAGGTTATGCTTGTCCACACTAGAATATGATCAAGTATTATTTGAAAATCTATAAGTCAGAGCAGTGTCAACATGGAATTCATATTTTGTTCTCTACACCTCTTTTCCTTTGTTTGAACATGTACCCACTACAGATGTCACACTTATTTTCACAAGAAGCTTACAGCCAGTATCTGGTGCTCTATTATTAATTTTCTGGTGAGAAATGATTTAGTGTGTTGTACTAAGTAGTCAACAAGCTGGTCATGTGAGAGTCACTGTGTGCATGCTTATTCTGCTCTACTTTATATTTAGGAAACAACAAGCTGCAGTGGCTTCTGCACTGTCCATGGAGAACAGAAAATGGAAAACAAGCTCTCACAGTGGAGAAGGTAATGTATGCTTACCACTTTATGTGTAACTGGGTGCTGAAATGATAACCATGAGGTCCTACATTTCTGCAAAAAGTACAATTGTGTGTATATATTTATCCATTGATTGTCCTAAGAAAACCTTCACACACTTGTACCCCTGTTTAAAGGCTTTTTATTACATGATCAAATTACCCTAATAATTGTCAACATGTCTTGAATTTCCCTTGTGTGACCTTTTCAAATTTAAATAGATTGCCACCAGTGCTGCTGATGAGTCAGCTTGGATTTAAGCAATCATACACGAGAGGCCGTTCTTGAACCCGGCGTCAGTACAGGCGTACGGACCTTTTAATGCAATGCAAACACATATCTGTAGCTTGACTGACATAATGGTGACTATGCCCAGTTCTCAACTCTGACCACCCATTTTTGAAGGAATTGGTTGTTATAACTCATAGGGTGACCGGTCCCCTGGTAACAAGCACTAGGTTTAGAGACATCCTGTTGTGTCAATGAAATACATTCACTAAATTGCACTTAAAGCTCACCTATGAGGCTATATTTTAACAATATTATAGGGCCATATCAATACAAAACATGTCTCTGAAGTGTTTTGCTCAAAATACAAAACAGATCAACCTTTGTAACCAAGCCTCATACCCCTCTATTTCAGCCCTGTTACTAAACTGCTGATTCTGGGTATGGCCCTTTAAATGTAACCGAGCTGCTGCTGTCCCCGCCCCTTTGGAGCGTCAGCATGCAAGTGGTGAGCTCTTTGAAGAGAAGGGTGTTTACCGGAAGAAACTCAGCTAAACGCTATCGTGATTAAACATCAAGCATTATTTCTGAAACAGAATGGAGCTCAAACGCTTTCTCTCTCGCGGGTTTACCACAAGGTGAGTACCTTTTTATTACCTGCTTTTTTACACATGCTCTCTCCATTACAGCTTAGCTCTGAGTGTTAGCGATGCTTGCTAATGTAAACACAGACCATGTTACTTCCAAAACACATCGCACATTGTTTCTGATGTATACAGCACAAAGCTTGACAAGTTATTTATTCAGTGTTTACCGCTATGACAGTGCCACTATATGTATTATATATATAATAACTTCACTCTAAGTCCCTCCTGTAGACATCCTGCTGAATACACAGACACACGGCTGCGGGAGGGGATTCATCTAGCCCAGGTGTTCCCAACCTTTTTGCTACAACTACTGTCATAAGCTGGATGAATATGAAGTATTTTGTTAAAGGAGGATGAAAGCGTAATTAAGGAGCACTATTGGAGTGACTTTGATGGTTATTGGACTCAGGATTAATTCATTTGGATTCCCGCTGTATGAAAAAATTAAAGGACGGCGCAAGTGGAAACAATTCGCAAAGGGATTAAACTGTTTAAAACACATGCTCAAAGTAAACCGGATTTTGCCGATGTGTTTATGTGGATTCGAAAGTCGTAAATAATCTACAAAATGGAGGAGACCGATCTGATCGGAGCAACTGTGACAAATAATCCAACTGAATCCGGGATGGACAATGACTATGTTTTAAAAATGACATGCACACCAAACATGCAATATCATGAATTACGTGCTTGTTTTTTTCTAAAAAGGAAAATGTGGTGACATCAGATTTCTTTTAAACATCCTTTTCAAACAAATGCAAAAATTTTGTTTTTTAAAGCGCACTACA
>NW_011333188.1:0-3023 GCF_000735185.1 Notothenia coriiceps | reverse complement strand
TTTTTGGTCTTCATTAGGATCCCCATTAGCACTAGCATGAGCATTGGCTATTCTTCCTGGGTCCTCACACACTTAAAACATACATAAACATACAACAAAATGGCGCTGTGGCGCAGTGGGCTAGACTCCTGGTGCTAGACTCCTGGTACTAGACTCCTGGTGCTTGACTCCTGGTGCTAGACTCCTGGTACTAGACTCCTGGTACTAGACTCCTAGTCGAGTAGGGGAACCGAGGAGAGAGGAGGAGGGGAGTCGAGGAGAGAGGAGTTGAGGAGAGAGGAGTCGAGGAGGGGAGTCGAGGAGAGAGGAGTCGAGGAGAGGGATCGAGGAGAGAGGGAGAGAGGATTTTAGGAATCACAACATGTTCCTGTAAAATCTTCAATATAATAATAAATCAATCATATTTTTCTTTTTCTAGTTTTTCTTTCTCCATTTTTTATTTAGTTATTAAAATATTTTTTTTATAATTATTTATTTGAAAGCAGAATTTCAGCTGAATTTATTTGGTCTTCAAACAAAGAAGTGATTTAAATAGCTTCTAGAAAATGCATTTTTCTATTTCATTTATTTATTTGTGTATTTCTTGTTAGTTTATTTTATTTTGTCCTCAGAATAAAAAGTTGAAGCTTTGTTTCATTTTAGTTGACTTTTTGTAGTATTTTTCTTCTACTTTCAAAATGTATATTTGAATTCGATCTTTGTATTATTACTTCCACTGTGATAGATATGTTTAAAATGTATGTATCATTATTTCCACTGTGATAGATATATTTAAAATGTATGTATTATTATAAATGTATTTGTATTATTTCCCTAAGACCTAAGGGCCGACAGGTGGCGCTGTTTGTTTCACAGACAGTTGCTGTAAGTCACCTGACCTCTGACGTCACCGGGGCGGAAGATGTTTCCCTGTTTGAAAATGCTAACAACAACAACAGGATAGTTAGCCTGTTAGCGGATTGAAAGTGTTTACATAGCGTTTAATGTTTTCACTGAAGCAGAGTAGTAGTTTTATAAAGTGTATGAATGCTCCCGACGGCTCGACACTGAAGATCCAGCAGGTAAACACTTTATTTCACTTTATAAAAACTGTTTGTTTACGTGCAGCTAGCATGATGCTAACAGGCTGTGGTGTTCAAAGTAACGGTCCTTTTGTTTAATAACCGTTATTTCAGCCGTTAACTCTCCGGTTCTGTGCGGCCAGTATCGGCGCCAGAGATTTCTTTTGGGGGTGCTGTGGGGTAGCTTGACGTTTCATAGAGGGTGCTCAAACATGTGGGGTTTCCCATTAATGTACCGGGCGCTGCAGTGGAATGTTCTACTGCAACACACACACACACCCCCGAGAAGATTTTTTTAAAATATTGAAGTTAAAGCATCAATCTGGTTCACTTTGAGAGCAACATGAAGAGATCTATGGATACATCTCTCAACACCCATTTGAGACAGAACTGTTAACAGATTAACTTTTTCTTTATAGATATTTTACAAATCTGTTTTTCATGTATTACTCTTATATTACTCTCTGACATCACATACATCGTAGCCTTAAAGTTCACAGTTTATTTATTTTTATTTATTCTACTAAAATCATACAAAAACACGTTTTTGATCAGAATAACAGCAAAAGGTGAGCAGAGCTCCGTGTTTTGCTATCTAAAGCTACGTCGTGTGATGTCTGTATTTGCTTCCCCTGTCGCGTGTTCTGGGGCCGTATTCACAAAGCATTTTATCTTACCGCTAGGAGTGCTCCTAACTCGCGCTAAAACATTTTACGTAGGAGTTTTTTCTTAAAAGTTATTCACAAAGCCGCTGAGACCTACTCATACTAAGGATAAATCACTAAGAGTGACGCGCCGTTGCTATGGATGACGTCGATTCTCTTGCATGAGTTTAGAAGCGGTCAGTACGGTGATTGGTTGTTCAGAGTAGGCGGTCTCGGTGAAACTCATCCGCAACATCCCACAAACGAGCCCACTAAATCACCGAAAAACAAGGAAATAGCCTCGGCTAGAAATGTATTCCTATCAAATAGTTATGGACAGTGCAGTTAGCAGAATACACGCATGATGACAAGTTTGTGCAGACCACGATAATGACGTTGTATATGCACGTTAAAGAGAGAGAGCAAACAATAAAAATACGTAAATTGCATTAAATCAAGGAGGCAATTAAAAGCACCCTGCAAACTATTATCCAATGAGAATATTTCCAGCACTTAAACACTCTCAATAACAGCCCATACCGCCGTTCAAGTCCCCCTATCATGATGAATGAAAACAATCTGCGTGTTGATGGAATGTACTTTCTTTCTATTGACGAACACGTCCTCATCTTTTGATGGCGCAATTATTTTTATGTGCGTCCCGTCAATAGCACCGACCACACCGGGCATACCTGCATTGCCATGAAGTTGGCTTTGATCCTGTGTAGTTGTTGATTGTCCAAAGGAAACCGGATAAACTGTTGGATGATATGTGGTCTAGAGAGCGCGTTGATGGTTTGGTTTATGGCACGGCTGACTGATGGTTGCGATATTCCTAAATCGTCGGCATTGCAAAGTTGCATTTTCCCTGTTGCTAAATATCGTAGTGTTGCCAAACATTTTATTTCCGGACTAATCGGGTTATTCCTGTTAGTCGGGGATGTTATTGCATCCCGCACTAATTCCACAACAAGTTTGATACCCTCACGATTTAGCCTATATCTCTTGATCAATTCACAGTCTTCCATTGTCTCCAAAACATTTCGTCTCTCAGCCATTTTCAGATTCTTTGTGATAGGTCTTACTGAGTTAGGAGTCCTCTCGAGGACTTTTAAGCTCTCCTAAACTTAGGTGCTACTTTTAGGCCTAAAATACTTTGTGAAATTGCTCTTAGTGAATAAAATTAGGAGTCCTAAATGTAAGACTGACACGCCCATTATGTTAGGAGTTTCTCCTAAATTCGCCAGTTAGGAGCTACTTTTAGCCCTAAAATCCTTTGTGAATACGGACCCCTGATCTAGGGGGTACAACTCTAAAA